>NW_027110801.1:3693-10433 GCF_000696795.3 Halyomorpha halys | reverse complement strand
TATATATACAAAAAAAGAAATATGAAAGCTATTGGAGCTTTTAAGACAAGTTACTTAATATGTATATTTCTTTTTCAGATGTTGATCAATTCTTTGTTCATTTCATATATATGTGTATTACCTAGATTACCTTGTATTTGTTAATCAATGTGCAAACATTAAACCTATTTTTGTAATTTTTGTTTGGTGCATGTGCATGGTTTCAGGGCTGGCATAGGGAGTGTTTTAAATGTGCTGAGTGTTCGAAACGACTGGATTCTGTCAATTGTTGTGAAGGACCAGACAAGGATATTTATTGCAAAGGTATAATAAACTATACTAATAGATTCAATTTAAAAAAAAAAAAATACAAACTAGCACTAAAATTTTTGTTTTCATTATTCAAAAAAATGAAACAAAGTATTAAGTAACTCTTTCCTCACATAAAAAATTAAGGATAAACCATTTCTATTAAGGTCCCAGTTTCTGATAGTACTCTGGACATATAATTTTTTGCCCTTCCTATTTCATATCCTCCCAAACTTTATAAAGATCTAACTAACATGTTATCAGTTTTAAACCAACAAATATAGCTAAATACTATGATTTAAAAAAAACAACAGGCTGTTTGTCTTTTTTTCTTATTTAATGAATGGTTTTAGTAGTTAGTTAAGGTTGTTATAACTTCCATTGATAAAACATGAGTAATAATATAATGTTAAATATTAAATGAATTTTAAATCTATTTCTACAGTATCTGGTTTTAATCCTAATATTTATAAGCACACTATAATAGTTAATATAAATTAAAGTTTCATCTCGACAGTAATCTATGATAAGGTTGGGAAATTACATGCCTTTCTATTTTGTTTTACATTGTAAAATTTTATAAGTATTATTAAAAATCAAAACATTACATTACAAAACTTATTTTTCCTACTATAATTTAACATATTTCTTGATCTAAAATTTGAATAAATTACTAGTCAACAAACAATTTTTTTATTTTATTTTTATGATGGTGTTAAAATCTAACGTAGCTGCCTTGAATGAAAACTTTTTCCAATATAATCAAAATTTTATCCATCTTAATATATCTTCCAATATTATTAAATCTTGATTTAAAGGATGTAATGCAATTTTAACTAAAACTAATCAATTTTCCTACTGCTATGATCTTGAGTTAATAAAATATTTTCAATTTTTTTGTCTTTCAGTTTTAACTAAGAGTTTTAGTATTGTTTTCATTAAGTTTTCTCAATTTAAAAATATTGAAAATACTATAATTAATATAAACTTTGATGTACCACAAGATTCTAGATATATATGAATAAACAATGTATTATTTTGTTTTTTGAAAAACTAGTAATATATTGAATTTTAAATAATAGCATTATTTATTTATGATATTCTTATTATTTTCTAACAAGCAATTACTATTGCCTGATAGATAAAAGAAGGGATTGAACCAAAGTGCTACTGTGGTTCAAAACGAATTTCATATCATTTAAAATTAAAAATGCATGGTTGATTATGTTTTTTAAATGTATTTGATATCTCATGTATTTATTTAATCATTGTATCCTAGAATGTGTAAACTTTGTAGATTTCATTAGTGTGTGATGTTGCATGGGTTTGCAGTGTGCTATGGGAAGCGCTTCGGGCCCAAAGGCTACGGCTATGGCCAAGGAGGTGGTGCATTGCAGAGTGACCCTATGACAAATGGGTTCGTTCACCCTCTCTAATATAGTTTTAAGTTCATTCCACTTTTATATGCAATATATTATAGACATTAATTAGTTAATATCTGAAATAAAATTGAATAATAATGCAATTATAAAAGTGGACATTCCATTGAAAGTATAATTTAATTTATGAATAAATATTGTTTCTTTAGTGTGCTACGCAAAAAAATATGGCCCTCGAGGGGTTGGGTTTGGAGGGTCATCTGTGGGTCTGACTTGCGATATCGATGACAACAGGTAGACTGGGCATTTTTTTGATTTTTTTTTTACCCTGTCCAAGTTTAAAAAACCAAGAAAAAATCCTATAAGATAATTTTGTGACCCAAGGAATGAATTTATTGTTTCGATTCATGTCTTAGAATGACACTTTTTTTTTTTTATTATGTTTGCTGTGTTATAACTTCAAATCACTGATGTCCTGTTGTGATTTATATATACAATTCATAACCTTATACTCCCAAAAAATATGTTATTGATGTTGTTACTGTTTTTCTTTTTATTTTATTTATTTATTTTTTCTTTATCTTGTTCTGAAAAGCATGCTGATACCATATTTGTTAAAACTGGACAGTACTATATTCTGTTACCTATCCATTTGAATCCAAAAATACAGTATTGAAATGATACAGCACTATCAAACGTCTTCCTAAATATTATTTTCTGTTTGTTATTATATTTTAATTATAAGAGTATTTCTCTAATAACTTTGACAATATGCTATCCTGAACATAAGATGTTTGTAAATAAGGATTATAATTTACCTATTTTTTTCATATTTATCAGTTATTTAATATTCTTAACAACTATAACAATTAAAATATTCATTAAAATGACAAATATCTATTATAAATAGGCTATATAGTAAGTAGAGACTTATTTAATTATTTTAATTTTCAAGTTACTGTATTTCCTTTTTTAGTGAGGTTCCAGCTCCACGCACTACATTGGTAGATACAGCAGTAATTAAAGCTCCACCAGGACAGGGTTGTCCTAGGTGTGGAGGCGTAGTTTATGCAGCTGAACAAGTTCTTGCAAAAGGCCGTGTAAGTATCTTAATGTTAGAATTTCTGTTTTTAATAAATATTTTATCTATATAGTTGAGTGAATATATACATCGGGGTGAAGGGTCTTATAAAAAGACCGTTTGAACGGACGAGAAAACTGAAAACTGAATAAAGAACTGCATTTTATGATAAATTGAATAACTTTCTTACTATTTTGCGTTACAATTAGAACATATTCAGACCTAGAACCATTGTTAGATATCACTGTAATTGAAGTAAAAACTATAAATAAATATAAATGGGGAAAATGGTAAATAAATGTTTCCAAAATAATTTCAGGAAAACTTTAAAAGTGATTCTAATATTATTAATATTTGTAATTTCTTTTGATAAATTTAATAATTTCAGAATTTGTATAGTTAAACTTACTGATGATGTAAATATTTGTTATAACAATTATAATAAAATTGGTACATACATAACATTGATGGCTATATATATCTATACATCAGAGGTATAAGTCAGTATTTATATTTTTACCGTTTTTGTTTTTAACAATTTTATCATTTTTCTCTATACCTAGAATTATAGACAAATATGTCCTAGACAAAAAATAAGGAAAGCTAAACACTTTTAAAATAACAATAAGTACAATTTTATTCAGAGGGAAACAACTGTTCAAACTACTCTCCTGTAAATTTAGGGAAATGTGACATAGTTTCCTATGCCCAAGAGGTACAGATGTAAGTGAAATGTATGAAGTTAATGTTTTTATTTTATTTTTTTAAAGTTTATTTTAGTGCAAGATTATAAAAAAAGTATTATTAAAACTATAAAAACAGTTAATTTTGTTAATAACTAGTAAAATGATTTTATTTTTAATTAGGAATGGCACAGAAAATGCTTTAAATGCCATGATTGCAACAAGACACTTGATTCTATAATTGCTTGTGATGGTCCTGATAAGGATGTGTACTGTAAAACTTGCTACGGAAAAAAGTGGGGACCACATGGTTATGGCTTTGCCTGTGGTTCTGGATTTCTGCAAACTGATGGGCTTACGTAAGTAGTAGATTGTTTTCAAAAGTTATTATTTGTATGAATTATACATAGATAAAATAGAAGGTTAATAATAAATGATAATACCTTTGTTTTTTTTACTTAGGGAGGAAGAAATTTCACAAGGACGGCCCTTCTACAATCCAGATACAACTTCTATTAAGGCTCCACCAGGACAAGGCTGTCCAAGATGTGGTGGTATGGTCTTTGCTGCAGAACAACAATTAGCTAAAGGAACAGTAAGTATATTGTTAATTTTCTGTTTAGTAGCATACGAATAGAAAAGTAAAATGATTTATATGTTTTATCATTGTTTAAAAATAAATATTATTGCTTGCTAAAATTTTTCTGTTTCCCATGAAAAAATTAAATACTTCACATTTCAAGCAAAAAAAGAAAAAGCTTTCATTTGAGTAATTTGTGAAAATCTATAGTCAGCGACTAGAACTCAATTAACTATATGTTTTTAATTTTTAAATCCTAGTTTGATGTTTAGCTGTATTGCTATATGAATAATGTGCACCACTTCATTTTAATTCTCATTTCTCAATTCATTATAAGATGTGAAAATGCATATTTAAAAACAAGAGGTGTTTCTCTTCTGTTTAGATGTGGCATAAGATTTGTTTCAATTGCTGCCAATGCCACCGTCCATTAGATTCTATGTTGGCCTGTGATGGACCTGATAAGGAAATTTATTGCAAAGCTTGTTATGGCAAGAACTTTGGACCAAAAGGCTTTGGCTATGGTCACTCTCCTACCTTGATTTCTACCAATGGGGAATCAACTGTTACTTAGTAAGTATTATTATTATTATTATTATTTTATAAAATAAAAAAGGAAGTTAGATAAAAATATTGCATAGTTTAAAAATAAGTACATATTTATTGGTTTAATTTATTTTTATTTTTTTTTTAACATGTAAATCTATCAGAGAAACATTATTTTAAGTTATAATAAAAGCTAATGGCCAAAAGATATGAATACCAAAGAAAGAATATTTAAAATTTTTTAATTTTGAAAACAATATTTTTTGAAGGTTTAGAATGATTAAACAACGTGCTCTATCGAAAAGACCATTTAAAATATTTTTTTAAAGCAAAAATATCACACATATCGCCCTTTTATTTCTTTATAGTATGTCATATTTATTTATTTAATGGGTATAAATATACTCATTCTTCAAAAATTACAAATTATTAAATAAATGTTAGATTTAATGATATTGCCTACTATAGATAATATATTAAAATTATTCATTGTGTCAAAATAACAATAATGCACTATATTTATTTAATATCTAAGTTCTTTATAATGATTTTCTTGAAATTATTACTAACATTTGTAACAATTTAATAATTGTTCATTACCAATTTTTTTTATACAATAATTGAAAGTAATAGTGAACTTCCCTTATTTAAAAAAAGGCTATTTCAAATCTCAGTGTAATGTTTATGAGTAAAAATTGTAATGCTAATTTATATATTTTTTCCAGTTCAGATTGTAAGCCAATAACTGGCCTTAAAGCGGCTGAAGGCAAAGGCTGTTTGAGATGTGGCTATGAAGTTTACGAAGCTGAGAAAATGATTAGCAAAAACAGGGTATGTATTAATTTTTCATACAAAAAAAAAGTGTTTATTAATGATACATCACCAGAATGTCAATTTAAGAGTCCTTTGAAGAAAACTAAACTCCTGCTCAGTTAAGGATGGACAAACAATTTTAAACTCAAAACTATTTATAAATTAACTAAGTCTCTATCATCAGTGATTAAAAGTAGTATAAATAAATGTAAATATAACATAAAATATCCTAGAAAGCGGTTTCTAACTTTTAAACATTTATACTTGCATATCTCAATATATATGTGGAAAACGGGTAGCCATGAGGGCTATGACACTTGTAATAGATAATGGAAACTAAGAAAAGTCAAGCATGGTCAGTGCTTGGATGGGTGATCATTCATACTGGAAGACCACGCTTCACCCTCCCTATTCTCCTGGCTTTGTGAGGCTCATCCAGCCTATTAGAGGCAACTCACAGACCGGTCTTATGACTCTACCCCTTTTACCTACATTGTGGAACACTTGCAAATGTGCAGCCAGAGATATCCATGGTCTATTATGCCAACAGAAAAAAAATCTATAACAAGCCTATTATATTGTAATAATCTCATGAACTTTAATTTTATAATATTTTTTACCAATGTTGTTCTGGTTTTAGATATGGCACAAGAGATGCTTTTCATGTGGTGATTGTCGCCGATCTTTAGATTCTACAAATCTTAATGATGGCCCTGATGGTGACATCTATTGCAGAGGTTGCTATGGACGTCATTTTGGACCACGTGGAGTAGGCTTTGGACTTGGAGCGGGCACACTTACTATGGCTTAATTCTCTGTATTCAACATAAATTTCCACAGAATATGCCGATGTATTATGCATTGCCTTGTTTAATAATGCATTAGTTTGCCATATATTGCATATTATAAATATGTAAGGCATTTATTATTTATTTAATTTTTTTTTTTAATTTGTTACCTCAACATATGCTGTCTGTCAGCATTGCTTTTTACTTAAATTTATTAGATATGAAAATATTTTTAGAAAAAGCATTTCAGAATTCTAAAATGGCAGAATGACAATTTGTTAGTACAAGTTGTACCTATTTATATACATTCTTAAATCAAAATTGTTGAATATTGTTAAAAATTATTGTTGTAAATGTATGAAGCTTTCACTATACAGAAGCTCATATTCTTCTTTGTGTTAATTGTAGACATTAAGTATTTTTGCTTATTGTACATATGTATTTAAAATAATTACTCTGACATTTGATTTCTTATTTAAAACAAATGTCACTGGATTAGACATATTTTTTTAAAGATCATAATCATATGAATGTGTGTGTGTGTATATACATATACATATATATACATATATATATATGTAT
>NW_027110801.1:0-3583 GCF_000696795.3 Halyomorpha halys | reverse complement strand
TATATAAAGTTCAGGGAATTCAGCTATTGACTCGAACGAAACGATTCATTTGTGAGCAAAGCTAAGAATCCTAATTTACAGTGCCATGCCAAGCTTTGCCACATTAATTAATAATAAAAAGCTTATTCTAGCACTTGTTAACTATGCTTTAATTTTACTGTTCCAGTTTAAAAAAACAAAGATTAATCTTTGTTTTTAAAATTATTTTGCTTCTTTAAATTATATAAATAGTTTGTAATAAAATATAATATCATCAGTAAAACAGAATTAGTTCAATGTTTCCTCAATTCATTTCCCATCTAATCTACCTTACTACTCATTGACATGTTTTTAAAATTTCTGAAAATTCCATTTGCATTACTGATACCACAAATTGTTGTTGACATCATGGATTCGCTGATACTACAAATCCACAAGGTCAGAATGCACAATAGATCAGAATTCTCTCACCTAGTTTCAATCTACTTTCCTGTGGTTTACCAGTCAGTTTAGTGCTAATTAACTTTTTAAGGTTCCTTCATAAGGATTCATCTGCAACAACAATATATGCTTGTCATGATATTGAACTCAATGCATATTCTGGGATTTCATGTTTTGTTGCCTCTTAAATTTTTCAGTTGACTCATCCTTTCTGAGATCAAATACTCTTAGCAACATTTTATTTTTTAATACCCTATATACAATTCTTCCTTCCAAGTGAGCAACCATAATTTAAACGTGTAAAAAAAATAATAGTTTTATTAATTCTAATTTTTAAATTTCTATAAAACTGGCACAAACATATAGTAAATACTTTTTTCACTGAGAAATAAGAAGCAATACCCGCCTTTATTTCCTCTTGAAGTTCTTTTTAGCTGTAGGCCCCATATTCTTCAATTTCTCTACATATTACCTGTTTTTTCTGAAACCAAAATTGTCGCCATTTTTACTGATTTGGTTATTTTTTAAACCTAATGTTTTAGGTTAACAGTTTGACAAAACATTTGATAATGCTGATTAAAGCCAGTATCAACATTTTTCAATCCATTGACAGTGGATGATAAAGTGTACTTATACCATGGAATAAATAAAATAATTAGGATTCAGTTATTAGATTTTTTTATTGTTTAAGTCAATGTTTCAACCCATTATAAAGTGAAATTACAAATAATATGCATATTTGATAGTCTCCTTTCATTAGATACCTGGGAGTGCATTTTGACAGGAAGCTGACGATCACCAAACATATCAAACATCCGATTGACAATAGGAAACCTTCCGTCAGTTTCTTTTTTCATGTTGATAATGTTCCTTGTCAACTAAAAATAAATTTTATTGTAGAAAGTCGGTGTCCTTTCATTCCCAACATTTTAAAGTGCTACTTGGAATTCAACCTTTAAAAAAAAAACTCCAAACAACCCAGAATAAATTTATTAGACTGGTAATTGACTCCCCTCTGTACACCAGAATTTGTAAATATAATATAATGGAACTCTTCTAATAAGATCTAATTTCCAAAATTCTTTTGGTTCTTCTAAGGAAAGTAATAATTACCTTATTGTCAGTATTTCAAGCTAGGTTATACAGATATTTTTTAAAAATAAATTTTACTTTAAATTTAGTATTAATAAATTAACAGTCTTATATAGATATATACATAAATTGAAACTTTATTGTAGTAATTTAGTTAGTATCTTTAATTTAACTATGATTTGACAAGTATATCTATTATTAGGTACATGACTATCTTTTGGTGTGTTACATATCTTTGAGCATTGCTAACTATAACTATTATTACTATTACTATTGTATACTTAGTTGTTTTGTTTCTTTTTTAGCCCTGATAAAGCCCTGCAGAGTGGGGTGAAATATTGATGAAAAATTGTTTTTAACTATTTTTTGTTCCTTTTTGACCTCACCCATGACCACATCTATATTTTTAAAAATACAATCAATCATTTATATATATAATTGCTAACTATTGCTAGTTGTTACAGTCATTTCATGGTTTAAATTTTATTAAGTTCTTCTTTAGTTTCTTTTAGAGCTCTCGGTTACACTTTGATAGGAAAAGGAAATAGGAGAGGCATAGTGGAGGAAGATAGAAATAATGATACATTTCTATTCAAGAGTGGTTGAATATTCTGATCCACCAACTAGTGTCTTTACTTGCCACCTCCCTAAGAAAGTGAATCCATGTTGGATTAAAGTTGAATGCTATGATATGAATGCCTAAAATGGCCATTGAGAGATCATGTGTATAGGACATTAGATTTTAGTTGATCTGAAGATTTAATTGTAATCTTTATTGATTTAAATAATACATTTAGAAATATTATAGGGTTATTATGCATGTAAAATTAAATTATTTACAAGAAAAAATATACCAATATATGACATTTGTCTGATGATAATATTTCATATCTTAACTGCTAGGTCACACTGTTTTGGCCTGTAACAGTTCTTGCAGCTCTTAAATAGTTATAGTATAGACAAGCAGGTAGTGGTTTCACTACAAGGTAATTTACCTAGTAAGCATAAGAGTACTTCTTCACAAGAGCTTCACCCAGAAATCAGCTGTTTTAAGATTTTCTAAATCACTACATGTAATCCCAAAGATAATCAAGTGCCTTGGATAACATTTACTAGTTCACAAGTATAAACAGTAGTGTATATTTAAATCAGGTTGCAACATGTTGTATGTGTATTTCTCTATGGTTTGAACTTTGACAACATATATTATGAAGAAAATGAATCATTATTTAATGTACCATAACGATCCAGGGTATTGTTGGAATAACTAATTTTATATTTGTAATCTATCACCATGTTTATGTTTATACAACTAATTCCATATTCACCTACTCTTGTATCATATCTATATTGATGCTTAAGAAAACAAATTATTTTACTTATATTTTATCTGAATAATATTTAGCATCAAATATGTCAAATCTCTGTCCACAAAGAGCCAGCAAAATTTCTAAGGATTACTTTATTTCTTGAGGAAATATAAGTTGAGGCATTTCTTGTTGGCTTCATTTACAAATCAGCTATTAATTGAGAGAAAAACTTCCGATAGTGTCTTTTACAGAACAGATTTGACAAAAACACTAAACATTTAATTTTTAATACTTGATCCCTAACCACCCTTATCACAAAATACTGTGGTGCGGGGGTTTAATTTACAAACATGTTATTTATTGAATTTAATACAAGGTCTGTGCATAATTCTTTACAGAAATAAAACTTTAATGTTTTAGTTTGTCATGATATGGTTATAATCGGGCCATTGGAGCACTCGCGAACATAAATTAATGAACTTGCTGATTTGTTCATATAATAGCATTTAAATTGAAACATTAGCTTCCTCAACGATGTTATTTAATTATCTAATCAACATCTGGTCCATGATCACAGCAGTGATAAAAAAAACACACAAAAAAAACTGCAGTTGACTCATAACATTACATGATATTAAAATATTGTAATATGCTCTTTTTTAGTGAATAGTATATTTTGATGTTAAAAGGGTTTTGATATGTTTTATTTTATGTATAATTTTAATATTGCTATTTGTTATTTTAAATTATAAAGCAAGCTA
>NW_027110800.1:0-1262 GCF_000696795.3 Halyomorpha halys | reverse complement strand
TGACTTGACATTTTCCAGGCATATTACAGCCGAATTGATGCCACTCATCTCATATTTCTCGTACCATCGTCCGATTATGAACAGAATAATGGAAATTAATTGTTATATATAAATATCATTTGTAAAGGAAAATAAATATCTTGATTCAAATATTGTGTGTCTATTTTATTAATATTATTATTCCAATATTTAGCGTAAAGTTGTCACGTCAGGCGCGTTTATTAAAAACCCACACACGTGTTTTTTAAGTTTATTGAGTCTAAAAATTCCAGCAAGGCTTCGCTTCGCTCATTAGTATCTGTGCTTCCCCACAAAAGGTGGTGAGGATTAATATCTTCGCCAATTAAGAGTGTTAAATCTTGCTTCTTAGTGTACCGGAGAGGTCTTTCTAAGTATTGGTAGGGTGGATCTAAGCTATGAGAGACATAAACAGGTCCTACTAACAATTTAATCTTATTAATACAAACCTTGATGTTTAGTACCATGGTCGTGAGGTCTTTGGTATTAAGCTGAGGGTGAGGCAGCACCTGAAGGTCCTTGGAGACCCTACAAGATGCAAGTCCTCGGGTAGTCTTCACATGGGGTTGGGCGGATTATCCTTTCGTCTATACCCCCTCATCCTCTAATAGTCCCTCTATAACAGTAAGGTTCTTGGATTAGTACGAGGGTCGATTTGATCCCCGAAAGTGACTTGACTAATTCTGCAGTAGCTAGCTTATTGTGTTGAATATTAATTTGTCTTACCTTGACCATTGATGTGGCAGATGAGGAGGAATATAGGAAAGGCTAGCACCTATTGGCGCTTATCCTTCCTTTGCTCCTCCTGAGGGTCTCTGTCTTTTAGCACGGACTTGGAGAAGGCCCACTCTTAAGATAGGCGCCTTGCTCTCCTTGCGTCGAGTGAAGGGCGTGGAAGACATAGCCTCCCCTTCGTCCCCCTCCCAAATCGACTCGAGCGCTTTCACTGGTCCGCCCACCCCGATCACAGCCAAGGGAGAGCGTCCCTTCGGGCGCCCATTACTTTTAGGCTGCCTTTTGGTAGCCTGTTCAGAAGAAGGAGCCTGGCGCCTAAGTCTGATAGCCTCCGTTTCGGGTTTCCATTGTAAGGCTTCCTCCCTCCTTTTTCTGTTTCTATACAGCTTCTTCATTTGTTTTGCCCTGTCTATGTTGGCATCCTTTGACACCTCTCCTTCCACTCTGGGCATCATGCTGTTCGGGTCAACCTTATTGTGTCTCATTAGCTGTAGCCTTCCTTATTCTGA
>NW_027110799.1:10569-10962 GCF_000696795.3 Halyomorpha halys | reverse complement strand
AAGTCTGCTCCAAAATTACTAAGCCCGCTCCAAAATTACTAAGTCCGCTCCAAAATTACTAAGTCTGATCCAAAATTACGAAGTCTGCTCCAAAATTACTAAGTCTGCTCCAAAATTACTAAGTCTGCTCCAAAATTACTAAGTCTGCTCCAAAATTACTAAGTCTGCTCCAAAAAATGTCTTGTTTTTCGTGTTCGGAAATACTTCAGCATGTAACATAAACGTGTTTTAGAACTACCTTGTTAGAAATTAGTCCGTGTATGGTAGATTTTAAAACGACATACATAAGCTGACGTCACAATCCGGGCAGTAGTGTCTTGTTTTCTCCCTCACTTTTGTCCCACTTATTCGTTTCGCACAAAGTATACGGTTTGGCCTTATTGGTATTTTGCG
>NW_027110799.1:5443-6413 GCF_000696795.3 Halyomorpha halys | reverse complement strand
CAAATACCATTTAAGGATTATGTCCAAGAAAATATTCCCAAATATATCTCGGTCAGATATTCGTATCTTTACCGATGGTTCATTCCTCACAAACTTTTTCGTATTTTTAAAAAAGAAAAGTTTTTTTATTAGTTATAACCAAAACATCCATTTAGTCTCAACAGTTCTTTGTTATCTTTTCACTCCTACGTGTCAGCCATTTTAATGGCTTTATTGAATTGATTAGAGTAGGTTACTCAATGTAGTGTTGATATAGTGATTAGGTGAAATAGTAATTGTATATTAATTATTGTAATAAGTGTAACTGTGAAAATAATAGGTAATTTAGCACATTATGATGAAAATTAATTTATTATTCCATATGTTTTCTAATTGAAGGAGTATTATAGGATATTGACAAAGGCATAATGACCTCTAATAATGTAATAACCGTTGTTTTGGTTGTGATAGTGTGGAAATGAAATAGGTGAAAATGACGGTAATGGCTGAAACGTAGAAGTGTAATGATAATAAAGAACTGTTGAGAATAAATGGATGTTTTTTTTATAACTAATAAACAAATCTGCCTCAAAGAAGAATTTTCATTATATGTAAAGTTTTGTGCAAGTTAGTGCATAAGGCCTGTGAACAGAACACAGTTATATCCAATAAAGTTTTGTGCAAGTTAGTGCATAAGGCCTGTGAACAGAACACAGTTATATCCAATAAAAAATTAATTTCAATTGAGAATATTTCAAGATAAGAGACTGCCATTGTCGTATTTGGTAAAGCATGCTACCAAACATTTACTATCAATTTTTTCTATCATCAAAATCTTCAGGGCTGATTTTATTGCTTCTGTTAAAGAACTTAGGGAAATTTTGTTCTTTTTTTAATAATTTTTTTATAAAGCTATGGCAAGTGCATCGTATTTAGGTAAGTGCATCGTAATTAGGTAAGTGCATTACAATCAACGCGTTTTTTGATATTG
>NW_027110799.1:0-339 GCF_000696795.3 Halyomorpha halys | reverse complement strand
GTTACTTTAGTATACTTTATTATCAATTTTTCTATGATATAATTTACATACCTCTGTATCCCTATTCATTTGTTGTGTTGTATTTCTTTATCATTTATATTTATTGTATTCCATTCTTTTAACTTTATTTCTTCTGTGATTTCTCTTCGTGTATAATAATTAATATTTTTTTAAAAATATTTCTCCCCTTCCTCCTATTTTGTATATTATCATTTATTGTTTACCTAATTTTAATATTTTCTATACTGTTTACTATAAAATTATTTTTTAATGTAACGTACTTAATTGCCATCCCTACTCCTACCCAATACAAACCGTTTACTCTGACATTAACTTCTG
>NW_027110798.1:230037-230261 GCF_000696795.3 Halyomorpha halys | reverse complement strand
ATATTATAGTCATTTTAAACAATATATCGATATTTCGATAAAGAAATATTGGAATATTGTAGCTAGTATTCCATATTAATATTACAAGAATAACAAATATCGAAATAAATATATATTTATGAAAATATAATATTGTTATTCCGTTTTTAAAATTTCTTTATAATATTATAGTAATTTTAAACAATATATTGATATTTACATAAGATAATATCGGAATATTGTTG
>NW_027110798.1:218587-227181 GCF_000696795.3 Halyomorpha halys | reverse complement strand
CCAATATCATCAGGAGACAATATCGATATTCCGATATTATCGGTTCCCTATTATCGATATCAAAATATCGGATATCGGAGACCAAATATCGATATTCCGATATTATCGATATCGATATCCCATCCCTACTGTGGGCAGGTCGAATAGTTGTTGCGGTACCGGAGGCTTCTTTCTAAATGATTCGTCTTTCTTCTGATCAAATATTTTAATAATTTATCATTATTTCGGAACGTCACGATGGGAGGTGCACCACTCTCCGTAATTCATAAATCCAAAAAGTTGGAAAACCTACTTCATTTTTCTTAAATATTTTCTTTAATATCTTATAAACACACTTAAAAATATCAATTGGTAAAGGTCAGAAACTAAAAACATAAACATTTGGGTGACATTTCACTCAACTTTATGATACTTTTAACAGCAAGTCACTTTGTTAATCAAGAGTTAACAGAATCACAAATCAACGGGGAGAAGAATTTAATGGAAAACTGAAGATAGCAGCTTGGAATGTAAGAAGCTAGTAATAAACCATACAGAAGTTTAAATAATATAGTGCAAGTCGGCTCTCGGCCAACAATAAACAAGATTCAAACAAAAGGATTCCAGAGCGTTCAATTACTATCGAGCATTCCTTTTTTCTTCCGTAGATTCCAGGAATTGTTTTTAAGCTAGAATTAATAGTCCCTTTCCAAATTCAAGAATAAAGCCCCTTAACTTAAAACTTAACCCTACTGAAAAAGGGTAGTGTAAAATGTTTACCGACGGCATAACAGATAATTAACAATAATTATTATAAATATCATTAATAATTTAATTGTCTTATAATACTTTATTTTCAAAACCGTAGTGCATTTTTCTATCGTTTCTGCAAGCTGCTCGGCTCCGTAAAGAATATTAGGGAGGATAACTTTCTATATCTATTCAAATTTTACGTTTCTGGAGAGACGACTTGAGGTAAGTAATTTTCTGACTGAGAAAAAACAACATTTTTTTTCTTTTCAGTTTCGGTCTTCTAGTTATCGAAGACCACAAACATTTATTTTATTAAAAAAAAGAAGATGGTCCAAGTGCAGCCAAAAATAACTCAAAGAGTATAAAAACTATTTATTTTGAGCCAGTTTAGTCCCACTTTTGTAGAGTTTCATTAGGTCTAAGAAAAGATAAAAACAAATTAAACATATATAACAGAGTAATATAATAAGACAACATAAAATGAAAGTTAACTAAGGTGGGACTAAAATATTATATAAAAATTAACAAAGTAAATTAAAGAAAACAGGGTTTATTTTGTTTATTTAAACAAAAAAATAAAAGTCAAGAAAAATATAGGATACCCATTTTTCGTTATGAATAATAGCCGAAAATTGGCGAGAAGTGAATGAAGGTTATCCAAAGCAGGAATTTTGGGAAATTAGGGCGTTAAAAAATGAGAGTTATATATGAAAGTGAAAAAATATATCAACGTAAGATGTTATTAAATATTAGTAGATATTAAATGAAAGTTTTATAAATATTGCTATGTACTAGTAGCAGATTTACTTGGGATGCCAGGATAATCGCTGAAGGCAATTATCCAAAATAAGTTAATTAATTGATTACAAATTGAGTCCTAAAAAACTATTATTGTAATTGGATTCCTTTCCAAAGGATGTTTGTGTGTTTACCAGTTTACCAATTAAATACCTTTATATTTATAAAATGTTCTTACCATTAATTATATAGTATAATAAAGAGTGGCATATTGGGATATATGATAGTATATAAACTACATAAAGAAACTAAGTATTTATTTACAATTTGTTATTATGATTAAAGTGATTCAAATGATTCAGATAAAGGTTGCCATAAAATATAAATTATTACATGATTACTTATTAGTTAATTTATACTTATAGCTGCTGATGCCGTGGGATGTAGTGCCGTGGGTGTCTTCTGTTTCATCCTGGCCTTCGTCTGGTCGAATTGCATCCTCCTGACTGTCCTCACTCGTCCAACCCTTCCTGTTGAGTGTGTCTCTGTCTCCTCTTCTAAATCTCCTCTTGTCTTTTTCTCCCACTTCCCCTTTGGGGCGTTACCTTATTTTTAAATCTCTTCTTTGATTGGTTATCGATGTCCGAAGACTCCCGAGGCAGGCGTCCCCCTCCTCAGGGCCAAGGATGTGTAACAAAAAGTTTGACTTGTCCAGGAAGGGCCTGCAACTGGTTAATTTGATTCTGGTCCCTCGTCACAAGCTATCATTTTTGTTAGAACACTTAAAGGTTAGCCAATCTAATTTTCTCAGGGGTCTCTGGTAATGTGACAAACTTAATACAGATGTTTTCATATCCGAGGATGCTAAAAGCTTCCCAGAAGGATACCCTGACCAGGTATAGGGGCAGATGACGAAACACCTTAATAATACCCCGGATTGTCAATACATAGCAATATATAATTTGGTTACAAAAAAACACGAAGTGCAATAAAATTAAAACAATGAATACAATAAAGATAATAAATGTAATCCAAAGAAAAAAATACAAAAAAATAATAGAGGTACAAGATGTTTTAAATGTATATAATAAAAAACAGTAATTGCAACGCGATAAAAATATATAGACTATTTATAAATTCTTAAATTACCTTATTTTTTATATTCATAGTACAAAAATTGATACAATTTCCTATGATATTGTGTTTCGACTATATAATTAGTCTTTTGGTTTGATTTTTAGACCTGCGGTTTTAAAAGTACAGTATTGCCTGTTCAGACAGAAGAATGATGAATTACAGAGAATTTAGAATCGGAGAAGCGATATATATAATTCAGATTAAATAAATTACATTGTATCTTTGTATAATCTCAACACTTTTTATTACATCAATGGCCCAACGTTTCGGCCATTTCGGCCATCCTCAAGGACAATCTAAATATTTAACAGCTTATTATATATTCATTTGTAACATTTATAACAACAACATTATCACTAATAATATAACATATCTTCAATATAAATTCTCACCTCACATCAAAATTTAAAAATTGTTTTGCAGCCTATTCTGCCCAGGTCATTAATTATGTGTCAAAGACAGTCTATGAAAAAATTATTAGAGAGTCATATTTATTATTTATAAGCTTACCTAAGCTTATGTTTAGTTACCTATTTTAAAAAAAAATTCATGCTAACGGATAAATAAATATAATATTTTCTAAAAATAACGGTTATTTTTAATTCAGATATTAGCATCACAACATTAAATTATTAATTAAGTTATACATAGCTCGATTGTGGTGTGTCGTACATAAATCAATACTCTTTGTAAGTGATTGATGTAAAGACATGATAAGCAAGTAGATCAAGGAGGGTGGTAGGGGCCGGTTAAAAATAAAATCAAAATACAAATTTCCTGCTGATGACGGGACCACCTAGAGGAGAAAACGTGGAGAACAAAATATTTTACAAATCTAGCAGAGTTATCACTCGATTTGTCAATATCAAGCTATGTCGAGTTTGAGTAAGATCTGCAATCGCATTGCCTAATCCCTTCGTGTTTTGACAAGTACTAATACTAACCGGTTAATTAAAAACTCTTTCTACTACTACCACGACTAAATGCTGCGAAACAATCTTATAACTTTTCGTAACAAGATTTCTGAACAATTGTGCGCAGATAGAAGGATTACATCAGGGTTGATGTTGCGGACTTGCTTGACCGACTGGAAATTGTTCCTATATAAATAATAATTCATTTCTATTATGATCAATATTTAGATAAGGTAATTAATTTAAAAAAAATCTATTTTTTGAAGTGACTGAAAAAATCATCTTGTTTGATTTTTTATTGTCACTAAAAAAAATAATAATAAAAAAACACAGGGAGGGTAAAGGGTTCAGTACTTTATAAGGAATATCACTATTTCTTGAACAACGGTTCTACAAGAAAGTGATTTGTTTATGATCACACTCAACCACCAGGTTTTTCCCTAATTAAGGGCACCCGCTTTACAGAGGCTAGGAGGGCTCCTGAATCCACTGGGTTGATTCGTGGATACAGTAACAGAATAAATAATTATCTAATAGAGCTGGAGTTTAACTTCCTCCAGGGGCACAGCGGCTTACTCACTGAGCTACTTCACTCCCCAAAATGAAACAAAAAGGTATTTTCTGATTTTAAAAGTGTCATTGTAGTATTTTTATTTATCTTCCTTGTCCCTAGTTTAAGCAGGCTTATTTAATTTAGAGCTAAGTATACAGAACTTACATTACTTTAGAGGTAAGTATACTAAACTTGCATTACTTTATATGTAAGTATTTTAAATTAAAAATAAATCTTTTGACAGTATTTTTCTTTTTATTCCTCTAATGTTTTTCCTGAAATTTATTTTCAATTTCTATTCGCGCAAGTACGGTACTATGAATATGACCGATTTGAAATTTAAATAAACGTATTAATGGAAAGGGACATTTATCCGTAGATTCTTGTGGTTGATATATAGAATTATGTAATATACATATGAGGAGTTGTCTATGCAAGTACTAACTTCTGAAACGTACAGTGGTATTCCACTATATAAAATTGCACAGCTAATTTTATGTATCCAGTTTATTTCAAAATTTAAATTTCCCCCTCAGGTATTATAAATCGATATTTTCAATAAAAATTTCACCTATCTACATGCGACGATTCCATATTGGTTTTTAATAATAATTTTCCGAAAGTGGAGATGTCAAAAATTCATTTTATATTCTGTACAATAGTACTGATGTAAGGATGTGTTATTTCGACTAGCTCCCTTTTGGCCTGTTCTATTTGGACTTACTCCTCATTTATCAATTAGAAGCTAATTCCCTGAGAGAGCAATTAGTTGGATACTTTGAGAGCTGAGGAAAGGGAAGCTAACAGATAAATTATCTCGGAAAGAGGAGCACCTGAGGTTCACTCCCTCCCCCAGGAGAGTACATCCACTCCCGCATCCATTACTGCTAATTCGCTAAGAGTTGTGTCGGCTAAGTCTTCAGAATATTTAAAGTTATTTCTAACCTTTATTATGAATATTATGTGGCTCAACCTATCTCCGGGCAGCAAACATACAAGTTCAATACGCACCTAGAGGTTCAAAGCGAAAAAAATTTATTTCTTGAAGTTATTAAAAAAAATTTTTTTTATAGATAAATAAAATAATTACCTAAAATATTTTACCAATTTATTCGAAAATATTAAAAAGTTTCACTTGTAAGGAGCCTTTCAAATCATTAATCTAGAAATAATATTGAAATGAATAATATTTTAATGTAATAGGTTATGTTATATGGGAAAAAATTTAAACATTGTTAAAATCATTGTTAGTCTATTCAGAAACCAATTCATAGATGTTTTGACTTATTATTAATTGATGAATTAATTTTTAATTATAGTTTTAAAAACTAAAATATTTAATCCGTGTAACAGGGCAAACACCACCATCATGGTTTCCTACGTAACGCAATTTAAACACAAGTAACACTAATTTAGTGACTCACACTTTTAAGAGATTTTTTTCTTAAATGATTACGTATTTTTATGTTTAAAGAATTTTAATCATGTTTTTCTCAAACATCATGAAATCGGATTTCATTAAATTAGAAAGTACAGAGTGCCTAGATTTGATGCTTTAATGCCAGCGAAATATTTTGCAACAAATCCAGATTTCTGTTCTGCATAGTGTTGAAACCTGTAAAAATTTTATTTTCCAACTGGAAGGTAAAATCAATACATTTTCGTTAAGTAGTCTTTAGGAATCAATATATCCTCTAATGAACTTACAATTTGTATCTTGCATTAGACTTACATCGAAGTGATCTTCACAAAAATATAATCTATTGTTTGAATTAAATAATAATTTTGGATCTCTTTTAACTAGCCTTAATCAAATATCATCAGTTTTGACATCTCTTGGCACTAGGATAAGCAACTTTTATGAAATCTTTATACTAGTATTTTTGCAATCAGATAATGCACAAGAACGATAAGGAATATAACTAATAATAAACTATTACTTAAATAAGTAAGAAAACGAAATAAAAATAACAAATGATATAATACCAACAAAAATGGCTGCTTGATATTTGACATGGCAAAGAAATAAGTAAATAAATTTAATTGCAGCATTTGAGGCTAAATAGTGAATTTATAAAAAAAAATAATGACTCCACCTAGTTCTGACCTCGTCTGCGAGCACAATGTAGTTTTGTAAATTTAAATACACTTCTTATTTTTTTTTTTTTTTTCAAGGAGGATTAATTTAAAATGAAATGACTAGTGACCGATAAGTGAATATTATGTCTGAACTCTGTCTTGGTTCTGATTTAGATCACAAATATAGAAATTGATCCTGAACCAATTGTCTAAATCTAATGACATTTGCTCTCTTATTTCAAAGGAGGAGTCTTTTTAATTTACACTGTCATAAATTTATTGTTTAATTCTAGTTCCCGATGAGTTCTCAGATGTCGATTATTGCTTTTGAACAGTCAGACGAAAAACTCTCCGTTTTTCCCAAGAACAGATTCAGAAATAACCTTTAGAAGGGGGAGGGATGGCGATATTTGGGTCTAACAAAAAGGAAAAAAAAGAAAAAGAAAAGCTTCAGGTATTATATTTCATTTTTCTCTCCAATTGTTGATTGATTTTAGCTGAAAACGAACAGGAATCATACTATTTTATTTGCAAACGACTAATAATTGTTCAACTTTTATTAACATTTTTAGACTTTATTTAGCTCACAGATCAGGATTGGCTAGATTTGACAACTTTTTTTTCTTTCCAGAACAGATGTTTCCTTAATTTTACATCCCAAAAAATTTAATTTTGATGATTATGATGGTACTGAAACTATTTTCAGAGACTCAAGACCGGGAAACTTTCGAAAAAAAATTTTTAAGACAGGCATCTCCAGATTTTGCATATTATACTAATAGTAAAATATTTTGAAATTATTTATCTTACATAAAGTTAAATTTTGAGTTGATATTGAACCGCTGAGCGCACCTTACTCAAACTTATGTGTATTTTAATATGCCCTTATTGGATTTACCTTTAGAGAAGAATCCTGTATAAATTGATTATATCTCTAATCTTAGTAATAATCATTAACATGAACATTTATTTTTGCTGTTTCACTAAGATCAGAAAACTTTGTATTGGTATAAAAAAAAAAAAAATCCTTTTATAGAATGTAAAGAACACAGTAATCTCTGGATTTTTTTTTATTTCGATGGGAGGAAATAGAATTCTTTTTACAGAAAATATCTTATGGTACATGTCAGTTAGTGTGCAGTTGGTATATTGTGCTTCCATTAAATGTACACCAATGGATAAAAATAGTCACTTGGTAGAGGGTAGTAATAATACTCAGGTTAGTGAATAATTGCTATAATTTAGGAATAGAGATTAATGTTAAACAGTTTAACATTGCTTGAAGCTCTGTGTCAGATCATTAAAATTAGGTTTGTGAACAATAAATAATTTCGAAATTTTTCTTGCTTCCAAAATATCGAAGTTAGGGCAATTTTATATTCATATAGGAATTACAGTTTTTTTATATTTATTTATTGATATTTACAGCTGTAAATAAAATACATCAAGTAAATTTGAAGTATTATCATAATGGTATGGTACAAGCATGTAGAGAAGTTACCCATTGGTAGCACTCTAAAACATTTTTACAATATAAGGTCTCGAGGCCATCATCTTTTCAGACGCCTCGGAGGATTGCCCGGAATGGATGAGGAAGCAAGGTTAGAAACTAATGGATTTGGGTGGTTAGGGAGTTAATAATGCAAGGATATATATCTGGTTTGGGCTAGATCGGTTACATAGGAAACATTAAGGTCTTTATGGATGATTTTATTTGTGAAAAAGTAAGGAGCATTTAGGATTTTACGAAGGTTTTTGGATTATAAAGATTGGATACGAGAGGAATTCGAAGGTTTGTTGGAGTCCCAAATCTCAACTCCGTATCTCCGAATAGGTCTTATTATTTTCATACAGATCAGTCTTTAGTAATGAATTGGAAGTTTAGACCGTTTGTCTGGTAAGTGCTGTAATAATCGAAATCGAAGTGCAGTTTTCTGTCTTTCCAGTCTTGTGTTGAGGATTCCAAGTTATTCGTTAGTCCAGCTGTAGTCCAAGGTAGCGGATCTGTTCTACAGGGGTAACATCAACATTATTAAAGTATATAGTAGGGCAGTCGGAAGGTTAACGACAAAGGGTAAAGATTATTTGATGGGATTTGTTGGAATTTATTTTAATCCTCCAATTACGACACCATTCTTTAAGGGCTGTTAAGTTTAGGTTAAGTTTTAAAAATTGGAGAGTTTGGGATACAATTAAATGGTTATTATTAACTGCGTGCACACATGAGTCTTCGGCATACGTGGTGAGGATAGTATTAGGATTGGTTGGAATGTCAGCTTTCTAGACGGTGTAGAGGATGGGCTGAGGATACTACCTTGAGGAACACCAGCGGACTGAGAATAGAGGGATGAATAGGAGGAAACAAAGTAATATACTATGACATGATAAAAAAACTCCCAAATAACATGTTAAAATGGCTGCTTGACTATTACAATCATGTC
>NW_027110798.1:197234-216157 GCF_000696795.3 Halyomorpha halys | reverse complement strand
TGCGGTCAGCAAATAAACACAAAATTATTTATTCATGCAAACGTTTCGAACTGAATTTCAGATCTTCGTCAGGACTAAAAAAAAAAAAAAAAAAAACATGATGGTTGTTAACTGTTTTTGTTTTGTAGCTCTGATGACCAGAAATGCAGGTCGAAACGTCGGCATGAAAGCATAATTTTTTGTTTATTTGTTGACCACATCTCCCGACCATCTTTACCACATAAATAAATGTTTCTGTGATTGTTTTAATAATTGTCTCTCCTTATTTATCCTCACCTATTTAGATTTAGTAATCACTTGGATTTAATAAAATAGGAAGTAGGCTGACCAGTAAAATATTTTTGATGTTTGCACCCCACCATTTAATACTATTAAACCATTTTCACCATTAAATACCATGTGCACCATATGCACCATTTTCATTATTAAATATAATCTTAGTAATATGTAATCTATTCGTATTTTTTAATTGGGTTTATTAATAAAAAAATTGATCTATTCAAACAATTAAAAACATATGGATAATGGAAAAAATAGCCGCTTGTCTAAACCTGTGTGCAATTTTAACTACATCACATAAATAACAATCAGTAATCTACGGGGAACTATCAACACCTCATTATAAATAACAAAACTTAAAAAAAAATAACTTGTATACTTAAAAAATCAACTAGTCAGTAATTTAAACAACATTATGTTAAGAGGAATAAGACAATAATATCCAACTTATAACAAACTGTGGTATGGCATTGATCCCTCATTTGACATTTTAACCAACTGGTCTCTTTCCTGGGTAGCTCGTCGTATAGAGGTAGTTACAGAGTCGTACAGTAGGTACAGAGAGCTATGATCGCCGATTTATCACTTTTTAACCAACAGAGTAATTGTCCAGGAGAGCAGAATCGCTGCCCTAAATTTTTATTCTAATTTCTCTATACTAGAGGCAGGTTCCAAGAAGTTACAGCTATCATCCTCTTCTTTCGAGTTACATACCGGACAGTTATCGATATTATCATACATCCATGATTTTACACTTAAATAGAGAAATTCCGCTCAATGCCAGAAAATTGAACACATCGATACCAGATCAAAATTATCATTTACATATGGCGTTATTAACATACGTAATTATCTATTCCAAATATTCCACGGAGAAACCTGAAAAGAAGATGGTCTTGGGATAATATACTTAAGTACAGTGATTTGAGTACTACCACATTGTAGGATTTCCATAAATGTCTTGAAATTTCAATAAATATCATTTAATAAATAACCTTTAAGATAATATAAGATTTATAACCTTATTTTATTTTATTATTTAATAAGAATATATCAATAATTTGGTTATTATGGGTGTTAAGTTAATGGAGATATCAAACTCCTCCAAACTGGCTCTTATATATCCATAAAGCCACAAGTTGCGCCTGAAAGTAGGCACCGATTTCGAAGATCCAGACCACAAGTATCTGATAGTAGTCGTTAGATCGGCCATCAACCTAATCGTAGGCTCCACTGAGCGCCTACGGATAAATCTCTTCCCAAGTTAACTCTTTAATGGTTTCGAAGGATCACTTGCGGTGTTGGATAGCCGTAGTTTAGGATGCTCAAAGTGTTGAGAAGTCATTAATTCGTAACAAATAAATGAATAGAAAATAATGGGTGTTCAAATAAGTGTCCGCCGTTGGACAAATGATGTGTACCATCCTTGCACAATACATTGTTAATTTTTGACGGAAAACGAAGGGTACTTTTTTGTACGCTTATCAACAAATAATAAAATAATTCAATTATGGTGCATATATTATGTCTGCTAACATGAAGGCTGCCTTCTTCTTGAAAACTGTGTATGTCTGCCATTCTCAAGATAGTTACACATATATAAGAATAAGAGAATATGTCATAATAAGGGTGAATCAAAACACTAAAAAAGTTATTGGTTGTCTTCCCTCTTGCCCCGTCTCCAATATGCCATGGTTGGATCTCATCGAATCTTGACTATTTTTTGAAAAAAAATAACTTACAATATCGAGCTATATTGTAAAATTTTGTAAAACTAGGAATAAGCGTGGATGAAAGCCATAGTTTCAGATGTAGTACCATATAGTTTAAGGAACGTAAATCAAATTTATAGTTTTCTTCGATGCGATCAGTGTATTTTAAAGAAAATTAATTTTAGCCTGAGCAGAAAAAGATAAAGATTCTAGGTTCATTATGGTTTATATTTTACTTATCCAACAAGATCACATTTTTTGGTACTTACAATCGTAGTACAAAAAACAATGGTTTTATGTTTGTTTTGTAACTTTCTCGAATAAATTCATTTCATGACATCGGGCGAAGTTAAGCAAGTAATTGAAACTATACAAGGTAAAGCTACTCTGTTGACAGTTACATATTAATCAAGCGTTGCTTGAGCTTGCACGATCTGTTACACCAGTGCTATCATGCAAATGAGGCGAGGCTGAAACAGATGCTTAATCAATTGTAATGTTAGCGCATAAATTGAATTTTCGGAGGGGATAATAAATTTCACTGTCCTTTAGGACAATCAATAACGAAGGATCATGATTAAAAAATAATAATAATATGTTGATAAGTCATAATCCTTATGCAGGATGATGATTGTAGAAAACTGTAAAAACTTCACTGATTTTTCTTAATTTTTAATTTTAATATTAATGTTTAATTATAAACTTCAATAAAAAACAAATACTCTATATCTAGGTTTGATAACGCTTTGAGTACGTATATTGCACACGCGGGAGAAATACAAACTGAAATACGGGTCCATTATGCCCTTTATGTTTTGAGAGATCACTTTTTTACGATGAAAAAAAAGGTATAAGAAAACGGTATCACTTCGAATGCATGACCATGAGGTCTCGAAGGAGGTATTGAGGGGTACAGTAATGACAACCGTTTTCTCATTGTCTAAGAGCCGGTAAGAAAAATCGACTTTTTCTAATGACAACTTTGATAGCACTTTTTTGGAATCATTAATGGATCGCCTATGAAGAGATGAGAGTTTATTAGTTAGCTCATACTACCTACGAAAATGGCAGCTGTTTCAAAACGTGAAAAGAAATTATTTTTCATAGGAGCTCCAAATCCTTAAAACTCCCTACAACACTGGAAAACCTAATAAAACATCATTTAAAAAACAGTAAATTTAATAAAATATGATCCAAGAGCTATTTTCGTTCAATAGTGCCGAGATATATTTTTTTAGAAAGCTACATCTTATAAAATATGTTCTGAAAAATTCACTATAAACCTTATAGCAGTAGTATTTTTTTACAATATTTGACAAAATAAATACACAAAATGTTGATTTATAGTTGTTGGACATAACTTCATTTAGAAAATTCATATTCATAATAATTATTACAAAATATTATAAAAACATCTACTCCCAGGAAGATAAACGTTATTTTTTAGTTTATATAGTATATTAAATTAGATTCCATTGGAGTTCTGATAGACATTAACTTCACAATTAAGCAAACGAAATATTTTATCTTAATTGAAAAAGAAGTTGTGTTTCTTCTGTTAGAAATTATTATTCATAAGAAGCGAATTATAAAGAGAAAATTTTACTTTCAGAGGAAAAAATGAGTCTCGGTCAAAATTCATAAGTAGTTTTCACGGGAAAGTTAGTGGCTTCATTGAAGTCTTAATTGAACCAAGAAGAAAGGACAGGAAATGTGATGAGGATTATCCAGCACTGGAGATATGGTTCTGCAAACCCCGCGATCCTTCTTCCACAATGGTCACTAAAAGCCCACGGACGTCCCATTGTGGATGGCTTTAGTCCCAAAACTGGGTCACGTGGAGTAGAAATATTGTTCCAGCCTCGGGCTATTTATTTAAATCGTCTGATACTGGATGTCAATGAGTTACTAGGAATTGATGAATTTATTTTTAAATATGTTTTAAAAATGAATGAAGGTTTAACAATTGGGTGCGGTACGCGACCACTGTTCTATGAAATAATTTTTTTTAAATTTCAATACTTTATTTATTGATAAATATTACAATCTGGCAGAGAGTTGTTGAGCAATAAGTAATAGTAAAACAGATAGAGGGAGAGAGAGGTGCCAATAACGGATATCTGCTTTAGTTATAAATAACATTCCTTCATAGTTCGCTTTTATTATTGCTAACAATGAGAAATGATTATTTATTTTTATTAAATATTTTAAAATACTTAAAGGGGGATTTTTTTCATAACCTCCTTTATTATTATATTCGTTTAATACATGATATATGTATGTATACCAGTGAAATATTACTTTATAATGATATAAGTATACATATATCATTTGTCTGTAACATCTATGTATTAAAAGGGAGATTTTTTTGGAAATTGATCTAAAAATTGATCTGAAAATTGATTTAAGTCTTGTCAAATTATTTCAATGAGAATAAAACCTAGTTGATATATAAAATGTTATTATTTTATATTGTTAAACATTGCGAGTTTAAATAAAATTAATGTAGCCATTTTTATATAGACAAGGTATGTAAAATCCCGCTTCCGGCAGATCGTTATCAACAAAAAATTGTACACCATCCGAAAATTTATAATTTATAATTTTATAAATAATTATATAAGTTACAAAATATTATGTGATTTGTTTACTGAAATAAAACATTAATGGTTAAAAAATAAGTTGAAATTTATGTTAATGGCCAGTATACAAATATTGTTCAAATGAACATTGGGAAAAATCAAAATTAAAAAAAAAATTAGTTATTTATAGAAGATAATGTAAATGTAGTATGGCGTATTTTATCACATTATGGTAGTTCCAAATGTTCCAAGGTATATTTATGAGGTAAATAAATAATTCCTTAATTAATTACTACGCTCATATTAATCATGAAGATTGTTTTATTAATTAATATCTCTTCTTTAGTAAATATCTATATGTTTATATTTTAAACTAATATAATAGAGGAGATTATTTATTAATTTCTACATAATACTAATTAATAAATAATCTTCTTCATTAATTTTTAATATTATTATAACCATTCCTTTCGAATTAGGAAACTCAGATTAATTAAAATAAAATACTAAATGTTCAAACGCATTATATAACTTTTTTAATTATAATATGTTTGACAATTCTGAAATACACTGTAGGAAAGAAGTTGAAACATCAATTCCGGAACAAATTTGTATTTATCAGTGTAGTTTTGAGAAACTTCCGCATTATGTAGAAAAAAAACCAGACTTCTTGGATGTTTTCTGATCATGATCGTAGTTGTAATTTAAAAACGTATCCAAAGTTTTAGAGTAACGTTCTTATCTCAGTGGAAAAGTTTCTTTGCAACTAATGGGCACCCTCAAGTTAAGGGTTCTTCTGGAGTTCGTAATGTTGGCCATTTTAATTGGGAACGCCATTTCTTTTTTATAACTCTAACGGATTGGCTCTGTTCTGAAAGAATACTAAAAAATAAATACAGAAATCTAAAAATCCGTTCAAGGAATCTTCTTTAGAGATTTATATCTCGAATTAATATTTTATAAGATTCTCTGATGATAGAAAATAACTGATAACAAAGGCGTAAGAAAAATCTTCATATACGATGAACTTTGAATAATGCAGTTTTAATTTAACTTCTATTACCTTATCTATGATGCAATATAAAATAAAGGATTCTGTTACATTTCAAACAACTCAATTTTATATTTTATTTAGAATTTTATATCAAAAGCAATATATTGACTACTGAAAAGTGAAGCTTATTTGAAAAATTAATATTCTGCACCAAAAACCTATTTATTTCCAAATTAAATTTTCAAATAGATGTTGCTAATAAAAAATCTAGATATCTACTGGAGATGTTTCAATAATAAATTTCCAAAAGTTTGTAATTGACTTTTGATAGAAATCTCCTCTTTTGTTGCTATAGTTATAAAACTGATATTTTATAAATTTATGATCTTTTACTGGAAGAGTCTTATGGAATTAAACTGAATTTAGGGAATGGCACAATTCTTCCTTATTTCAAATACAATAATTTATTTCATAACAACGTTTCGGGAAATTTCCCCCGTCTTCAGGTTGTTAAAAAACCAAATTCAACAAAACCATAAACATGCGTTGATATTTTATTTAAATGCTGAATACATGCTAAATGTCCTACTTCTGTTGAATCTTATTTTGATTAAATATTTAATTTTTATTAATCCCTCCGGAATGGAGAGGCTCTGTTATAGGGGAATTCAAAAACAATAAATAACATTGTTCACTGTTTTAAAGAAGTTTCACTGTAAATAGTATTAAAATTTTAATCTGTGCCGCTAAAACCCATAAAGGATCGGAGGTTCATTACTTTTTAAGGAAGCACTGTTACTAAACCAACGGTTGTGCAAGGATGCGATTTGGTCAGAATCATGCTCGACCACCAGATTTTTACCCAATTAAGAGTACCCAATTTATGAGGCTGGGTTGATCCCAGAAGGGCTCTAGACCTGTTGACTCACGACTACAGTGTAGTAGAAAACAATTATCTGCCCACCCGGATTCGAATCCGGGTCCTAAGAGTTATCAGCATCGTGCCTTACCACGGTGCCACCGCGATCCCAAATATAATAATAATAGTTTTCATTGATCTGACAGAGTATTAGTAGATTTGAGAATGAAATAAATTGTTCGGTCAAATAAACGCAACCGGTTGCGTGCACCTGAACTAGATACCTATAATGTCTACTTTTAAAGGATATTTCCTGTACCAGTTGTACAGTCTAAATAATAATGAAATAATTTTCTAAAAACAAATAAAGCTCAATTATGGTGAAATTATTCTATTACGACATTTCTTATTCTGGAGACTATTCCATTAATTGTTTATTATTATTATTAACTGTTTTAGCAACATAACAGTTTAAAAAAATGAAACTTTGTAAAACATATCACGTTTTTTAATATGGGCTACTGGTTTAGTAGTTTTACAGTTAACGTACGTCCCTGAACTTTGCACTGCCGAATAATCTGTATTTCGGAAATCTATTGTCTTTATGCATGTTGTTTGAATAGTTTTAGAACACTCTAGAACTCTAGACTTTTTAAATTGTTTGATGTCTTCATTTACAGCTTTCGCATTATTTTGCTAGCATTAGCTAACAAACTGCTTGAAACATAAGCAGACGACACTGCAATACTATTCAGAGATGCCAACTCAACCACAGCTTCTCACAACGTACAGATATTTAAATTTATTGAAACGTTGTTTTGATAAATGGTGAAAATATCGTAGCAGGCTAAACAGAGACAACTTACTTAGGACTTACGATGGACTGACGACAGACCAGCAAATCTCACGTGACAATTTTTAAAAAAGTGAATCACCGACTTTCTTTATTTCGAGTACTACATCTCAAAAATAAATTATCGACCATATGGACTTACGCCAGAAAATTGTTTTCTGTTACTGGGGTCCACCCAGGCTCATAAAATTGGATACCTTTAAATGACTAAAAATCTGGCGGTCGAGCGTGATTCTGACCAAATCACCTCCTTGCAGAACTATCTATAATAGTATCTTTAAAGTGTCTTCATTGGAAGGTTTCTCCTCCCACGAATTCATACTAATCCTGTTCGGAGGTCTTCTAATAGATAAAAAATTTACACTATATGCCGAAAGTCATATGTTAAATTACATAGACATACTCAAAACGTCTTCTTTGTGATTGTTCTAACTATCCCGAGTAAGAGTGACAAGATTGATTTTATTAGCCCCTTTTAGGGAGATCATTTCTGACACGCAGGGAGCTTATCTACAGGGTAATATTCTATTTTAACCATTATGGGGGTCAAGTTTTCATTTTGTGGGACCGCCACAAAATAAAAGTTCTCTCCCAAATTCTTCAAGATTCGGACCAGTACCCCGCTGCAATTACGATCTAGTCATAGTTGCCGCTTTAACTTGCTCAGCTATAAACGGTCTCCAATTAACCTAATATAATAAAAAATTAAAATTATAATTTTACGTACATTGCAGGATATACTTTGCACTGTTTTTTATTTTTTTTACATACTCAATCACTCTAAAAATAATTGTTGCTGCATTTTTATAATTTTTTAGCTTAACAAGGCTACTATGAATATTTTTATCCCAAAAAGGTTCCTGTGGTGAACAAAATTAGGAAACAGCAGGCTTATAGGATGGCGTGTTCCTGTTCGGACGCTCTTCTTAAAAGTCTAAGCTAGGTTTAGTAGGCTTTTAGCACACTTCCGTTCGTGTACTACGGTATTTAAGTCTGGTCATTGATTTGGTTTAGAACTTCTATATGTTTCATAATGGTGGAGTTATTGTATTGGGCATGGAAGAAGGAGTGAAGTCTGAAAAGAAGAGACACAAATAAGTTCAAACGATGTATCAGCAAAAGTTGTTGGTTACCTTCAATATCTAAAATTCTAAAACAAGTGCCCTTCATGAGTTTTCTAGAACTCATGTGTTTTTTAACTAGCTGCCATATAAACCATTTTGTATATTATAGTTGAATATTTGTAGTGTTCGATAATTTTATTCTTTTTTTTTTTGCAGATTAACCTTCAAAGAAAACATCATTAATTGTGCTTCTAAATGAAAGACTACTTATTAAGAAAAAAATAGTACAAATTAAGCATCTCACCCTGCTGTTCAATAAATAATTAAAAAATTTTTAATGGTTAATTCATATACACCAGTTGTATGCAGGGAGTTTATGGTTAAACATAGGTGGACTAAGGCATCAATCTGCTAATTTATTTTTCTTTCCAAATAATTTATCCGGTATAAATTACATGCAAGTGTGTTTTCATACTCCATTTATTTTGTTTTGGTAAACTTCACCAATTTCAGAGGAAAGGTAAAACAGAGGCAGGAATAGCTCACTGTTCATTATATATTCATAACAGACAACCTCCTACACATACAGTTAAGTGCAGAAGCCGCCTCAAGTGCTCCGCTTCAACGCTAAATTAGAGGGCCACTTCCACGAGGAAAGATAATTCGAAATGGTAGCATCATTTGAGAAGAGTGCCCGTTTGAGGGATACTTCAAAAGAATGTTAATTTCCATAAATGGAGTTATTTCTTTAAAAATAAATCGTCATCGAATATTATTGTCATTAATTAGTCCATCTGTTACTGTTTTCGTGCTTAAAAACAAACAAGAAAATTTTGATGCAAAAATAATTAATGCATAAAAGCAGAACAATTTTTTAATGTTACATATCGATCTGTTTGCTTCCTTCCACAAGAGGGCGACAAAGCTTGATTTGGAATTCCATAGGCTGAATGTAAATACTGTAATTAGTATTCATTTTATTTTTATCTAATTTTTTTTTGCATTAATAATTAATATATTCTTTGAATAGATTCTCTTTTTATTAAAGAGAATTAATACAACCCGCCACAAATTATGGGCGTTACTTATTAGTGATCAAATATTCATTCAAACAATATATATAAAAATAGAATAGAATAGAAAATAGAATTAAATGAAAAATAGAAAAAGATGTAGATGATAAAAATAGTACTAAAAGAAAAAATAGTAATAAATAAAAGAAAATACTATCATGATTTGAATAAATAAAAATATGAATCTATATCAAGAATATAATTAAAGAAAACTGATTAAATAGTAAAAATTAATTTTTGCACAAGACATTAAATTATTGTCTTATTATTGTAATTAATAAAAAATAATTTAAGTGACAATAAAGTAAATACAAATTCGTATCTTAAATCTAATTTTCTTTGTCTTGACATAAATTATTTTATATTAATTTATTTTTTTAATTATTCGATCAATTATATTTTATTATATTCTTGGCATAGATTCCTATTTTTATTTACACAAATGATATTTGTAATTTGCTTTATTTTGTTAATATTATTATTTTTTTTAAATTGTGAATACAATTATTATCATTTACCTTTCTTTTTCGTTCTCCTTTTGTCTGTATATATGTTATGAATGAATACTTAGAAATCTAATAATTACTACGTTTTTTTTTTTTTTTTTTTTTTCAAAGCCCCTATTTGAAATAAAGTTTTGTGTTTAACAGTGCCTGTGTAGTGGGGTTTTGTTTTTATCTGAAACGTTGTTAAATTTTAAAACATGAATGTAGTGAATGAGTATTGACTTTATTTGAGTTAATCTGTTTGATATTTAATGGTATTGAGGCATACCACTAGTAGGAGTTAATGATCTAAAAAACTAGGTCTGAATTTACGACTATTTACAATATACTACGTTTAATTGTGTCAGATTGTATGATTATTCTTTAATAAAACAATTTCAACAAGAATTGTATTTATAATAAAAAATGGAACGAAAAATTCTGGACTTAATGTAGCTATATTTTACTTATATCCTAGATACAGCTTTTTAAAAAAAATAATAAATGATATCATAATGCTTAAGTACATATGAAATGATATTATGAATAATATAATATAAGTTAATTAATGGAAAAGTCATGCTTTTTTTTTTAAGTAGTTTTCTATTCCAAGGCACCAATGACGTTTTCTGTTTTTTACTTTCTGGTATTATTTAGCTGCCTTCATGATTCATAGCCTTCCACATTTTATTTTATTATAACAATGTAATATCCTAAAGGCCGTTTCATTAGATTTCAAAGGTTTTTTTCAGCATACAATGTATCAAATGATCCTTTGTCTCTTCCATATTGGTTACTGAATTATTATTTAAGGTAATTATGTTATATTATACATTAAATTCGTTGAACTTCAGGCAACAGATCAATACTATGGTTGATGGTAACCGCGTTATATTCCTTTCTCCATTAAGTTGCATTATAATATTTTTTAATATATAATAGGTCAACTAAATTTCAGAAAATTAAAAGAAAAAGTTCATAGTATCGAATTTTAATGGTAACTGGAAGTTAAGAAAGGTATATATTTTGAATAGCATTTGCAGATCTTCGTAGTTCTTTTATACGTTCTATTGTGTCAACATTAATTGAATTTTGGGAGCTAAATTTTATTTTCGTTAATACTTAACTTAAAAGTGATTAAATGAAAGTAAAATTACCTACATTATAAGCTATAAACCAGCTAGTATTCAGTGGGGCCAGTTGTGTGTTGCCGTACATAATGTCTATGCCATACAATTAGAAACAAATGTCAACTGCATTCACAAAAGTATTTTTAAGGTTCACCAAAATAGTGTGTCTCCTACTGCAAGCCATCTAACTATCCATATATGACCATTGTAAGAAATTGTAAGGGTTCTGATTTGGATGTTCACCAGCAACCATGAGCTCTTCCTGATGATAAATGTTACTGAATGATCAAAGTTTTTCTCAGCAAAGAATTCTACAGAAAGCTTCAGTACAGGGTCCAGAATTACTTCTTCGGGCTTCGAAGATTTTCTCAAAATTCAAGATTTGTTTGTATCGTCAATGTATTGATGTTAGTATGGTAGAAAGAATTCCGGCAAGTGGGTCTAGCTGTCCTTTTTGCTAACCCCTTGCGGCTACCCGAGTTGCCGCTGCGAACTAAACAAGGAGGGTGTGCCAAGTAAATATATATTAACCGGTCCAGGTGGGAATCGAACCCCAACGTATCGAACAAACCTACACTATAATCCGCACGGCCATCATGCCCCATCTTCAAAGTATGCTCAATAGTTACTCAAACCCTAATCTGTCCTTTTCCTACTGTTATCTTCTATGGAGTTATGTGCATATAGGATGAAAATATATTACGATGTATATATTTTCTACAAGAATTATTGCGTAGTACAATAGACAACTGGTCAAACATACTTAAAGCCTGTGAACAGGGCAGGCGTGACAAATGTGAATAATTTTTACTTAAACACAGGTAAAACGTAATTAAAATATTTCTTTAAACTGTATTAGATATTATGAATTATTTATTGAGGGGCATGGTGGCACAGAGGTAGGGAATGCTGAATCCAAGAACTAATTTTTTTAAGAACTTATCCGTAAGTTTTCTATTTTATTTATACACCAACGCTAACCGTTTTGAAAATTATAGTTAATTATCTGTAGTAATCAATAAGTTTCTTTAAAAAAAAAAATCATGTTTTACGTTTTTCTTTCCTAGTAGCCTTCATACTTTGGTACTATGACGCATGACAATTTTTTTAAAATTTATTTATTGATATTTACAACTGCATAAAAAATACAACAAGTAAATTTGATCATAATCACATAATGATATGATAAAGCATGTAGAGAAAATACCCAGTAGTAGAACTCTAAAAACAGTTTACAATAAAGGGTCACAAGGCCATCTTCTTTTCAGGGACCTCGGAGGATTGCCAGGAATGGAAGAGGAAGCAAGGTTAGAAACTAGTGGGTTGGTTTTAAGTTTGGGTGGTTAGGGAGTTTATTATGGAAGGAATAATATCGGGTTCGGGCTAGATCGGTTAAATAAGGAACATTTAGGTCTTTATGGATGGTTTTATTAGTAACAAAATAAGGAGCATTGAGGATTTTACGAAGGATTTTGGATTGTAAAGATTGGATACGAGAGGAATTCGAAGGTTTAGTGGAGCCCCAAAGCTCAACTCCGTATTTCCAGATGGGTCTTACTATTGTCATGTAGATCAGTCTTTTGTAATGAGTTGGAAGTTTAGACCGTTTGTCTAGTAAGTGCTGTAATAGTCGGAATCTGCGTGCAGTTTCCTGGCTTTTCAGTCTTGTGTGAGGATTCCAGGTAAGTCGTTTGTCAAGATGTAGTCCAAGATAACGAATCTGTTCTACAGGGGTAAGAGCCACATTATTAAAGTATACTGTAGGGCAGTCGGCAGGTTTACGACGAAGAGTAAATGTGATTTGTTGGGATTTATTTTTATCCTCCAATTTCGACACCATTCTTCGAGGATTGTGATATGGGACTGGAGAGTTTGGGATGCAATCAAAGGGTTATTACTAACTGTGAGCACACATGTGTCATCAGCATACGTGGTAAGGATAGTGTTAGGAGTTGTTGGGATGTCAGCTGTATAGACGGTGTAGAGGATGGAACAGAGAATACTACCTTGAGGAACACCAGCGGAGAGATAATAGAGGGATGAATAGGAACCATTGTGGTTTACTTGGAATAATTTATTAGTAAGAAAGGAACGGCTGATGAGAAAAAATGTAGGAGGTAGGAATTTACGGAGTTTGTAAAGCAGTCCCGGGTGCCAGACTCGATCAAAAGCCTGCTCTATATCGAAAAAGACTCCCGCGCAGTACATTCCGCGCACCAAAGAAGACGAGACAACGTCCACCACACGATGACATTGCTGGATTGTGGAGTGGGATGTTCGGAATCCAAACTGGTGATCTGGGATTATATGATTGGAATCTAGGATGGAGTATGACAAAATTTAATTTAGACATTGTAACAAAATGTAACCATTAAACAAATTGTTTTAAGACATAAGTGCGAAAAACAAACTAGAGCAGGAATACACGAGATCTAACCATAATTATAAAACATAGGTAATCTTATAGATAGAAAAAAAATCAAGTGTAGAGAAAATAATGTTGTCAATTTTTCAGGATGGTTAAAAAACTTTAAATATAAAAATGTATATACAATAATTAAGGGAGAGTGGGTTGGTTTAGTAGGCATGACACTGAACTCCATAGACCCGTGTTCGAATTAGACTGTAGAAGATATTTATTTATTCTATTACTGAAGCCTAGAGTCAACCCTGTGAGAGACCTTTGGGGTCCACCCAGCCTCATAACGTGGGTACCCAATTAGTAGAAAAATCTCACCACCTTGTAGAATTGTTGCTCTAAAAACAATACTTCCTCACAAAGTACTGGACCCCTGATCCTTCATGGGTTGTAGAAGTTCATATTATTATTTATAATTATTTATTATATATTATTTAATATTATATAGCACCTAACAACGTATTTATGCTTCATTAAATTTTTAAAATTTAATTTGTTGAAATAGTTTTAAGCAGAAATGTTTGTCGAGACTGCACTGAAGAGTTTCAGAGCGGACTGTACCAATATTAAAAACAGCATTAGCCTGTGGCCGCGTGGGCCAATCAGATTCGAGCATTCTCTCTAACTCAATTAGTTAAGCTTCAACGCCTCCAATACTAGCCTTGTATCACTCAGAATCAGTTCTTCATTCGCGGTGTGCGGTTGTGGTTTTAATAGTGGCTTTCTTTTGTAAAAACTTTTATTAATTACTATTAGTTTCTATTATTAATCTGCGTTAGTGAGTTATTTATTTTTACAATATGAAAATTCTTCTATTCCGTGGATGGGGTGGTGAGTATGAAACATTTCTTATTTTTTTTTACTTTTAAAAAACTATTAATATATTTAAAAAAATACCAAATTAAAATGCAACATTACTGTTGTTAATCAATAATTAATATTAGAAATATATAATATTCTTATTAGAATATACAAATTAGCTATCTTATTTTATATGATTATCATTTTCTATATCAATTTAAAAATTTCGTTATTTTACCCAGCTGTATTGCTTTATATTTTTTATATTATAGCTATTTAATTTTTTATTATGTTTTAATCATAAATTGAAAGATTGTAATATTCATTTATCATTAATGTTTTTTTTTCTTTTTAATACAAAAATATCCTAATTATTAGATATTGAAAAAAAATGTAGTAAAAAGTACTACTCTAGCATATTCGTTTCGGTATGGATTAAGAAATGCTCTACTTAGTTCACGATTCACAGGATGGTAACAGAGGAATTTTGGTATCAAAAAGGTTTTATTGAACAAAATGAGAAAAAATAGATTTTTAATTGTATTGGAATAGGGATTTTACCTTGTAAATATGAAATGATCATAGAGCTTAAAAAATGAAAATTATTTTTTTTCTTAAAAAAAATCTACTTTCCTTTGGAAGACTTTGTTAAGGTTAAATTTTATCACTCAGATCTCGATCGACCATAAGAAAATTCGTTATAAAATGCAAATGTAAAAATAAATATTTTCATATCTACCAAACAATCGACAAGAACCGAAAATGTTTATCTTGGAAATTGAATAAGCCCTCCGAACGAATATCGAATAGTTGGTTAGGAGCCGAAATTTAATAAAAACAATGAATAACTAATTCAATGTTTATTTTATTGAACATCTTGATATGATCGAAGTAGAATTTCCACGTTTCGCTTCCCATTTGGAATTTATAATTGAATTAATTATATCTATGTAATTAAATTATTCTATGTTAATAATTGTATTAAAAAAAAATAGTTTGAATGTGAATTTTGTTAAAGTTTGATAAAATTTATTTGTTAAAGAATGATAAAATCAAGTGAAAAAGATAGTCAAGGCTAAATATGTACTTATTATATGGCTTGGGGTTAGTCTTGTGGTCCAGTCATTTAAGGTTTAAAAAAAAAAAAATTACTCAACGGTTCTTGATGCTTTTTGATGTACTGATCCGAATTTAAGTTTTGAGGCTTTTTTTTTCAACAATTCGATTTGGGTTTTAGGGAGTTAATCTGAATTGTTTACCTCTTCGCCAACTACCGAATTCACAGTAAAAATTAAAAAAAATAAAATTTATTTTTCTCTCTTAAACTAACTTTAACTAGAAAACTAAGTATATCTTAAATATTAACATTTCAAATAAAATTACAGCGGACAAAATTTTCTGCAAAACGCTAATGTTATATTTCGCTTTTGAGAGTGCGGTGGCAAAGAGGTAAGGCGCTGCGCTACTAACTCCTAAGACCTGTATTTGAATCCGGTCATGGCAGATAATTATTTTATTTTTTCACAGTAGCCGTGAGTCATATTGAGGTATCTTGAGCCCTCTGGGGTCCATCCAACCCCATTAATTGGGGAAAAATCTGGCGGTTTAGCATGATCTTAAAAATATCACCTTGTATGACCGTTTTTCTAAAAATATTACTTATGAAGTACTGAGCCCCTGAACATTCATGGGTTATAGTGATTCAAATTATTATTATTAAGTGTATTTGTTGTGTTTAGTTAATTGTTATTATCTTATTATTAAGATTGCAGGCCTACCTTCTACGCCAACCTCTGATGAACACCTGAAACTCATGTCAAAACGTCGGCATAAAATAAATAAATATGGTTTTGTTTATTTATATTAGTATTAAAATTCATTTTTAGTTAACGTGAAGCGTGAAATAGTGCTCTTCACAAAGCCACTTTTTGGTTTCTTATGAAAAACGCAAACAACTCCCTACTTACTGCCATATTGTGCAATACACCCAGAATTGAATATTTTCAAAGAGATGACTTCTCCCAAATTAATTTATTTTGCTTGAATTAATATTTTATTTTTATAATTTAAATATTAATTGATTCAATCGCTAAGAGCAGTATTTTTCATATTAAGGTAGTTGGGTGTGAGACTTGGAAAAGAGCTGTGTTAAAAGTGGTGTTAACCAACTCCTGACGGTTTACATAAAAGTTAAAAACCAGTCTTAACCTTTCAAGATTCATTTTAAGGTGCTGCCAAGAAATAATTATTAACTGATCGCCGTGGGCATCGAACCCTCACCATTCCTTATTCAGTTAATCCTTATGACGCCTCCATTCGTAAGAATAGTCCTCAGCACTTTTTTTCAGAGCTTGGGACACGAAGGAAGAACTTCTAAACACCATTTTCCCCTCCTCTTTTCAACTTCTTTTAGATTTCTTTTTGCTCCCGACACATGTCAAATTTAATAATTTTTGTTTCTATCGTAAATAAATTTTGAGTAAAGAATAATTTCATTTACAATAATTTACCAATAAATGTAATTTGAAATAGCATAAATAAAATTTCAATTAGAGTAATCGCAATTAGTAATTGCAACTACCTGATGAAACACTACAATTGTAATTGCGATCCGTAATTACAATTCAATCTAATTTAATTGATTTGTATGTTTTCATTTACTTTCTCTATAGCCTCTATACTCAAGTATATGCTCCCTAAATACATTTGGTGATATTTTATTTCATATATTATAAAATGTTTCACAGTTTTTATGCTTAGTTATAAAAATACTTACTTAAAAATAAAAATCGTTGAGTATATGCCCCTTTTCAGTTAGTACTTTTTTTTTGTTTATAATCCAAATAATGTTTTAGTATACAAGAAAATAAAAACAAGTAGAATCTAAGATTACTACTTCATTCTTTACCTTTTTGTGAGCTCAATGTTTGCTAATAGTGTATTTTGTACAACCGTCAGAATTAAGTTCTTAATTTTCCACCACTGCTATTTTTTAAAATTTAAAATTATAAAAATAGCAATAATTGTCGGTAGGATTTTATTCGACAAGATAAAATAAAAATGATATAAAAAACTGGTACAAAATAAGGAGAGACCTTGCGGATTAAACATTGAAATTATATTTTGGAGTTTTGTATCGTATCTTGAAAAAAAATATTCACCAAATCAGCGTTATATAATTTTATAATCTATATAAAAATCGTTGAAATCAGCCAGAAGCTTTACTAACCCAATTTTATTTGTCGATTTGTACCCGAGTTTAGTAGTAAAATCGGACATTCCTATCCAAAAAAAAAAATCCATTAGTGGCCCAGGAAAGCCTATTGACATAACCTTCTCACTGTTCTTTGTGGATGTGAGACGTTGCCTCTTAAACTAAGGGATGAACAGCGTCTTAGGGTTCTCGAAAACAAAATAACTGCGAAATGTTATTAAACACTGAACCAACGGGTAAACGTCCGACGGGTAGACCGAAACGTAGATGGGAGTATTGCGTTGAAACCTTTTTTAATGGAATTGGGTTTGGAGGGGCATCACTGGAAGGATGCATGCAGAGAGCGTTTGGTGGTGTCGGCATCGAACATTCGGGTTCGTCTGGCCTTCATTATTATTATTATAAAAAATAGAAATTATCATTTTAAGTCCAATTAATTTTTATGATAAAAGGTACCTAAATGAAGGTAAATATGGAAGGATAGAGTGACGATAATAAAATAAGAACAGTTCTTAAAAGAAGTTTTAAATAAGAACGATTAGAACAATAATAGCAAGTGTTTTAAATATGGTTTTAATGAATTAACTAAATAAGTAGTTTAATTTTAACAAGTACTTTAAATAAGATTTCAATGAATTGAATACATAGACATAAGGCAACATAACGTATTGAAAAAATTAATAAGATTTCTATTCAGTACTTTAATGAGCTCTGTAAAGAACTAGAGCTGGAAATAGACACTTTCACAAAGCCGGAAATGATGCCGAATTAGAATCCAGCTCAGCATCAACATTTTCCTTCTTGGATATCAAAGAAAAAGGAAATTGGATCTTGTACCAGTGCAACTTGTTATTCATTTATGTGTTGATATTTACAACTGTATAAAAAATACAACCAGTAAATTTGATCATAATGACATAATGATATGATACATGATGTAGAGAAACTACCCAGTAGTAGAACTCTAAAAACAGTTTACAATATAAGGTCACGAGGCCATCTTCTTTTCAGGCGTCTTGGAGGATTGCCAGGAATGGAAGAGGAAGCAAGGTTAGAAACGAGTGGGTTTGGGTGGTTAGGGAGTTTATTATGGAAGGAATAATATCGGGTTCCGGCTAGATCGGTTACATAGCGTATAAGTTGAAATTTTCTACTGAATACTATGCCACAAAAATGTTGGATCTTTTTTTCCAAATTTTATTCACTAGTATAAGTTACATGTAAATGTATACTGTATATTTACTTCCATATAATACATACAGAGGCCTGAAAGGCAATGAGAGAGTTGAGAATCTCTGATTGGGCTATTTTTACCAAAAAAATGACAATGACAACGCCGAAAACGAAATGCAGCGGAAATCGGAAACTAGGTTGTATATTTTTCTACAAAAAGGGCAGGAAGGATAAAAAAAGAAACAGTTTCTCAAAAAAATTCAATTGAATAAGTTCTTTTTATAT
>NW_027110798.1:194019-197184 GCF_000696795.3 Halyomorpha halys | reverse complement strand
ATATAAAGTAGGTTAAATCGTCTATCATGAGATAAATTCTCACGGAATATCTCTTAGGGAACAATAAATAGGTCCCTCCTGCCGGGTTAGGTTGATAACCATACATTGAACCTTCCTTAGTTCCAGCTGTTTCGGTTATCCAGCGGAGGTATTATTAAATTTCTTTCCAAATTCAATAAAATAAATTTGATTGATATAAACAATTTGACAGACGACAAAGACTTCAAAGAATTAGTTGCTCAGACAATAATGAGAAAAAAAGTAAATCGATCTCGACCAAATCACATTTTACAGAGGTCAAAGTTATTTATCTATATGTATCTAAAGGATTTTTTCAACGATTTGGAATGTCAAAAGTAGCTGTTGAATCAACTTTAAATTTAATTGGACTCATAATTTCTAACATTAGTAGACATTCCGACAGGAACTGCGGATTCGGCAGTTATTCCAGCTTCTGGTAACCTTGGTAACTTGGTTAACAAGACTGTAGACCAAAAACTGGTCTCTAAGTTTCCGGAGTTTTACTGATCTCTTGAAATATTTATTTGATGTAAGTTGATCTAAATTAACTAATGTGTAACAGGACTAAATAAATAAAGTTTCTTATTTCATTCACGGGTTCAGTAACTTATGAGCTTCCCCTACACATTCCTGACACGTTTAGTACTACGGACTTTAACGTAGAAAAAAAAATTCTTTGACTGGATATAAAATTTGTTGTACAAATTCAACAATCACCGCAAATATTTGCCGAGAAATTTTCCTGAATAAGTTCAATCAGTACTACATTTTCATGTAATTGTCTTTTTATTGTTCCTGTAAAAATTATCCAGACAAAACTCAAAAAAAAAATTTTTTTTCTGTAACTATGAGATCTTACATATACAGTATTTAAAGTATTATGCTGCTGAGGAGATAATATAAAAGATGCCGGATTACTAGCTCTGGTTTGAATTATCTTATCAAAGTAGCAGATACTGAATTTTCTATTAGATTAATTTAATTTTTAAACATAATAGCTTCTTGACATTCTTAAGAAAATAAGTTAAAACTAAATTGAAAATAAAAGTTGTCAAGATAAATTTTCTTAAATATTTGCAGAAACATTATGTAACTCCGCTGAAGAATAAATCTCTTCTATTTAATTCAACTTAAACCTAAACCCAATAACGAAGTTTTCTGAAGGATTCAAACTTTATAAAAGTTTTGAAACTTAAAAATAGAATCCAATTATGTTAAAGACCCATCACGAAACATCCTCTCCTTAGAATTACGTCAGGTATGTAAGATTAAATGGATGGTGGGAGATAAAAATATTTTATTTATTAAGCTGTCATAGCTATTCTTATTAGAAACGAAGTGAAATTAAAATTGTTATGTGATACGAATAAATTTAATCGCTAAATAAAATAGAATCTAACAATACTGATTCCTAATGTAAAAGATGTATAATTTAGATTTCACTCGTACTTATCGATTAGAGGATCACTAAAGCAATAATATTTAATTTTATTTTTCAAAAATAAGTTAAGCTCCGCCTCAAGCGGAACTTCAAAAAAAAGGGAAAAGGACCGTGAAATGACTCACACAAAATCGGCTCAAAGACTACTTTATTCCTCGTTGCAAGTTCTCCGGCGCTTCTCGACTTGCAATTGTGTGAGAACTACCAGTATCGATGAGACACCTTACTCCACCCACTCCAATGAAAGGCAGACCGCCGCGTTTGCTCCTTATGCTGTTATTCACTAGTGTGCGGTTGCCCCTCTGCCGGCACCCTTCTCAGATCTCTGGTGTGGTTCTCCGTCCTCCTGTCGATCGCCTTCCACTGTTCCTTCTGAGTTTATAACCTCCTCTGCTTCCTGATTCTTCGGTTTCGCCCTCCGTTTCCGACACCTCCGAGACCTCCATAGACTCGCTTGAAGATCCTTCTGTCCTACGTCTATTGCTTCTTCTTTGTACCCGCTCTCTGCCACACCCATGGCATTTCCGATCCTCCCTCCGGCCGTTTCCCCTTGCTTTCTCTGGGGCTATTCTTCTCTCCGGCTTTCTCGGCTTCTCTCTCGTAAACTCCTGCCGCTCACTTCTTCTCCACGAGTTCTGATGGTTTCTGGGACGGCTGTATTGGACCCTCATCCAGTTCGGATCATCGGTTTCAATTCCTGGGCATACTGCACGAAAGAGCGATCCTGGCGTGCTCCTTCCCTTTTTCCGATCTCCCTAGCTAACTGGACTGGAGTATAGAAGCCAGGAAAATCATGTGGCCTTGCACCTGGTCCGTTGCCATCATTTCACTGAACTTGTTCGTGATCTGGTTGTAACGTGAAAGCAGTTCGGTGACATATTGTCCACTGGACTGCTACTGTATTTTCTTCTCTCGGAACATTCGAAAGATATCTTCTTCCGGGGCCCAAGGCCACCCTCCAAATGCTTTCTTCAGCCTCTCCTTTACCGTGCTCCATGATGTCACTTCGTCAGCTTGGATCTGGTTAAGAATGCTTCTCTATACCCGGCAGACCATTGCAGCCTTCAGTTCATCGGCGTCCCCTCTGTCTAGAAGGTGATCTGATTTTTTCACCTCAATTCTGCCCATGACGCGATCACAGCCCTTGAGAAAGTGGTTTAATTCTCCGGCTTCCCCAGTGAATTTTTCGATATCTGAGACCGCTTTCCTCAAGTCCTGTGTGATCACCGTACGCACCCTAATCCACGCCAGCGCATTGGCGTGCGCTTCCGACATGGTGGTCACCGGTAGTGGTGGGAGTGCTGTGGCTACATTCATCTAAACCTAGATTCCAAACTTACAACTGATGGTGCAACTACTTGAATCTAGAAGGCAGATAAAGAAGAAGAGAAAAAAAAAGTTATCAGACGCACCGACTTAAGAGGTCAAAGTTCCCAGGTTTCGGCACCAGTTAAGCTCCCTCTCAAGCAGAACTTAAAAAAAAAGGAAAAGGACCGTGAAATGACTCACACAAGATCAGCTTAAAGACTTTATTCCTCGTTCTAATCCTCTATATATGTACATTCTTGTAGTGTTTACCTCGGTCCCTAGGAATTAGTGGAGATAATAGGTATTCTCGTACCTTAACTGCTTACGTTTAGACATTTATCTGCCAGTTCAGTCTTTAACATTTAATATCTTTCGTATATATATATATATATATA
>NW_027110798.1:188831-193910 GCF_000696795.3 Halyomorpha halys | reverse complement strand
GTTAAGTATTGGCGAAAGCAAAATGTCAAAAAAGAAAAGAAGGAATAAGATCTAACACACTTGATCTGCTGTAACTTACTGGCTTTATATACATTCGATCAGCTGCTCTTCAGTCAGCTGACATCGAAGTAACAGCTGACTAAGTCTGTAACTCTCCCCCCACCAGTTTACGAACAATCCTCGTAAACTTCAACTATACAATAAATTAATATAAAATACAACAACGATAACTATTTACAATAAAGTATATACAATAAAGAAAACAAAAGATTGACACTCCTCATAAACTCTTATTACAAACTAAAAGTAAAGAAAAACAAAAATAAAATCATGAATATATTCAATTAAAAAAAATGCAATGTAATTTATTCAATACATCGCCATTATCATAGATAAATTAAACATAAATTAAATCACCACTTTAGAAAACATAACACAACATATAAGTTGAGATAAGGACACTCCGGATGACTCTTGTGCAGGTATTTAAGTTAGTGGGACTTTAAGTTGTTCAATATGAACTGTCCTATGCTTTTAGGGTTCTCTAATACTCTCAATAGTTACAACATTATGTTCTCTTATTGTTATCACCCTGAATGGTCCCTCGTATTGTTGTATCTCCTTACCCCTGTTTGATCCCAACTTTCTATATAGAATTGTCCCAATTTTTATTATTCCCTTCCTATCTGTGAGGTTTAAATTCTCCCGATCTACACTCCTGGCTTTTTCACTCTCCAATTTTCTCCGGACTTTTTCCCATAGCTTTTTCCTAGTGACATGATTGCTGCTTATCTCGTCACCGTCCGCCGCAGTGCCCTTGTAGTCCCGCCGGACTCCACATAGCCCGAAAAGGATCTCAAACTGCGAAAACCCCGTAACACTGTGCACCGAATGATTGTATGCCGCAATTGCCTTTGGCATAGCCACGTCCGGTTCCAGTCCTTGGTCTACCTGGTACAATCGAAGATGATCGCTCAGCGTTCCGTCAAGCCGCTCTACGCCTCCTCTACTTTTAGGGTGTCCTGGTGTGTTGAGGTGTCATATCACATCCAAGTCCTTTATTTCCTTTCGTATCAAAGAGTTGTCGAATTCTCTTTCACCATCCGATGAGATGCGTTCCGGAACTCCGTAGAACTGAAACTACAAGTGAAAATATATCTTGCACCTGGTGTGCCATTGCCGCCTTATTGAAGAGGTCAATCATGGTCACCCATTTGTACCCTTTCCATGTAAATGTGTCGATTTGTAAATCTTTGAGTGGTGCATCTGTGGTAGGTGTCTTCTCCTGTCTTCCTTTATTCTGATGTGTGTCGCACTTAGTGCGCAGACAAACTTCGCAGTTTCCTACAACCTCTGATATAGTCTTCCTCATTTCCAACCAAAAATATCTTGTACGCTTGTAAAGTCTCATGGATTCCCCGATGATTTGTCTTACCCTAATGTTGTTCTTCCAGAAGGGTTTCCACCACCAGTTTGCAACGGATGAATGCCCTGTCTATTCACGCCATAGCCGCTTGACCATCTCCCAAACGGTTTCGTTGCCTACATACAGGTGATGCTTTTCTTCACGCTTCGAAGCATTCTTCAACATTATACAAATCTGGTCAATCTTCACGCCTAGTTGCAACTAGATCATCGTTATTTTACTTCTCCCGTACTCACTATTTCATTTTGGTCATTTACGTGGTTTTCGTTTTCCAAATAATTTGTCTCTTCTTGTAATTAATTATTTCCTCTATTTCTTCTATGTCCCCCGGTTTTTCTTCAGCCCAAATCTCGTTATTCGAAGATTCTTCCCTACCATTTTCTTCCGCTTCATCCTGTTTTTCCTCTCTAGGCGTCCATTTCCTCATGACACCGGACGGTTCCCCATTTCTTGTTCCACGGCGTTCGTGGTTATGGCTCGAGACAACCAATCGGCCATCACATTTTCTTTGCTCAGTTTATATATAACCTCCATGTTTTATTGTGGTAGAAGATCCTTCCAGCAAGTTATCCTGGCTGAAGATTCCTTCAGTTTCCCCACCCACTGGAGTGGTCTGTGGTCAGTATGTACCTTGACCCTTCTGCAGAACACATATAATGTGATCGACTGCCCAGACTATTCCCAGGATTTCTCGCACCATTGCGCTGTATCAGCTTTCCGTCTCCGTAAGGCGCCTGCAGGCATACGCCACTGGGCGCTCTCCCCCATCACCCTCCTTAGACAGCACCGCTCCTAGCGCATACTCACTCGCATCTGTGGTATTCGTGAATTGCCGACTAAAATCTGGAAAAGCTAGTACCGGCTCTTGCTGCAACCTCTCCATGCACCGTCTGATATTGTCCTCTATCATCGGGGTGACGATCATCTTCCTGCCTTTCTTGAGTCCCCCAAGACTGATTCTTGATTGCCCCAATCCGTGCATTCTCGTTCCTCTGTTTTTGACGACATTTGTAGGGCTTACCTCCTATCTTAATCCTCCATTTTCCCTTACTATTCTAAATCCAAGCACCCACTTTCCCTTGCAGGTTACACCCCACAATTACTTTATATTCCCTCGGCATGGTCTTTACAATACCCCCTCTTTCTTTCCCAGTTCTTTTGCCAACTGAATCTTCAGTATGGATAGAAATTGCATCTGACCCTGTACTTGAATTCTCCGACTTCTATTCGCCCCTTTAGGCGACCGTCCCCTTTTAAAAAAATTATTTAATTCTCCGGTCTCTCCGGTGAAATTTTCTAGGTCAGATACCGTCTTCCTCAGGTCCTGGGCAGTTTCCGTACGGACCTTAATCCATTCTAGCGTCGTGGCATGAAATTGCGCTAAAGAGACTTCTGGGTTGCCAGCTGCTGAAGTTTGGTTGATTTCAGCTTGAGGTTGGTTGTTTTGGTTCATATTCTCCTGGTTCAAAACTGTTCTTCTCACTATTCCATTAGTGGTCATAATTTAAAGAGAACAATGAAAAAAAAAAAAACTTCTAGACTGAAAATTACTCCGGCCCTCTCCCACACCCATGGTACTTCCGGTCCTCATCTGTTTCCCCTTGCTTTCTCCGGGGCTATTCTTCTCATTGTCTTATCCTGAGGAGGGTCTTAAACATATCTTACTGAGATGACTCAATAATTCTATGTTTATTTTCTCTTTGCTTAGACCAAATTAACTGTTATTGTTTATTAATACCTTCTCTCAGATCCAAGAAACTATTTCTTTGGTGAATACAGTTCCTATTATACTGTTATTGATAGCTTCTTTTGACATGGCATTGGCAATTTCATTCTCTCAGATGTCACAGTGACAAGGTAGCCACAAATTTTGATCTTGACATCAAGCTGAATCCAATGTTTGCACATCCATCTGCGTTTCGACTCCGAGTGAATCCTGTGAAAAAAATGTTTTTCAAACCCCTGTTAGCTGATTCTAAATCCGTTCATTCGTCTGGTTTATACCGATTTTCTATTTTCCTATTCAAGTATCAAGACTGTTTTCTCGGAGGCACCGTTTCGGAGTGATAGGTGAAAAATGAAACAATAATCAAAAAAAGGTACCTAGTTAAATAATTTATTAACCCATTTGATCCCAACGTTTCTGAAAATTATTATTTCTAATTGACTATCGGTACAACACCTTATTACTCTAAGTACATTATCCATTCAAACATTGAACCCAAAATCACTGCTTTGGGACAACTCCCAACAACTTCCATCCCGAAATTAATATGATTCCCCATTTTAGCCTAAGACCAATAAAATATAAAGTTAATTTAACTTTATATTTTTATATAACAAAAATTCTTTAACTGTAAATTTAACACCACTCCAATTTTGGAAAGTGCGATCAAATAGGTTAAATTATTCACCTATAAATAGGCTAAATCAGTACAATTTTCAACTATATCCCTCAAAACACCTCATCATCATGCGATTACAAACTCTATGAGCAAATTGAAATAGAATCTGTACAATAATGTTTTGTTGTCTGTGTTTTTCACGCCCAGCTTTATTTTAAATATATTTCATTGAATTATAAACATGACGACCATGCGGATTGGGACATAGGTCCCAGAGCGTTCAGAACGTTGTTGGTTCGATCCCCATCTGAGGCAGTTAGTATTTATTTTTCGCTGGTTCCGAGAAATGAATCTTGATACTCCCAATTTGGACAGTACGGGACGGTAACTCTGGTAGCCGCAAGGGGTAGGTAAAAAGGATCAGGAGGTCTAGTTCCCCCACCAAATACCAATATCAATATGGGAAAATTATATCAATATCAATATCAATTGGGAAATATCAATGGTTTTATGTTCTAATTTAAATTGAATTCGTTTATAAATAATTATATTTTCTCCAGAACTTTTTTTAGTAAATAAATATAATAATCCTTCCAAGTGGATCTGAAAAGTTATTTTTAGCTTAGAGAGTTACGAAACGCTGATTAAATGGCGCCTCAAAATACTCTCTAAAATTACTTGTGCTGTATTTATTATTTGGTACGTATTTATTTATAACAAATTGATTAAATGCTGAAGTTAGAATGGACACGTGCTGAAGTTTGAAATCCTTCTCAAGCTCTATTAAGTTGATTGGTATGCTAAAGTCCCTCTCCATAACTCTACTTCAAGTCGAATATTTTCAAATTTCTTCCTCATTGATAAATTAATTTGCTTCTTCAATTAAGAAATAAATACATTTACTGTTTCAAATAGTTTTATTTATAATTATTTTTCGATTGAAATGAATTCGTTCATAATTAGTAATATCGTGTCTAATAAAATAAGAAAATCAAAATTATTAAATTATATAACAGATTTTAATTTTAAATAAATAAGTTTAATTATTTATTCATTAATTCATGAGTGATGATAATAATAATAAAGGCTCAAAACCAAAGGTCTAATACCGATGCCAACAATCGCTGTCTACATACTTCTGCCAAGTGATCCAAAACTGTAAGATTAGTCTTAACGCTATCCTCTTGCTTATGCTTAGACATTTATCTGCCAGTTCAGTCTTTAAAATTTAATATCTTTCGTTAAATGTTAATAAATAGAATAAGCAGAATCGATTAGTGCTTGTTTAATGAAAATATAATTATTTAA
>NW_027110798.1:174192-188490 GCF_000696795.3 Halyomorpha halys | reverse complement strand
AAAGTCATAACATTTTTTAAATATAACTTTTATAGTCATTCGGATTGTTAGATTTCTATATCTTTTACTTAGGAATAATTTTATTAAAAAAGTTATATATCATGAGATCTGGTGATGCTCTAATGTTAACTGTAGGTGTGAGGTTTTATTTTTTTTTTTCACAGAGACTTTTCTTCATATTGACCATTCACCTTCTAATATTATCTTTAGTTTAACTACTTCCACCGGTTTTAACTAATTCTTTATCTATTTCCTTGTCCGTAATTTCCATGCTATTTTGTATTGATATTGGTATTTGGTGGGGGAACTAGACCTCCTGATCCTTTTTACCTACCCCTTGCGGCTACCAGAGTTACCGTTCCGTACTGTCCAAATTGGGAGTATCAAGATTCATTTCTCGGAACCAGCGAAAAATAAATACTAACTGCCTCAGATGGGGATCGAACCAACAACGTTCTGAACGCTCTGGGACCTATGTCCCAATCCGCATGGTCGTCATGTTTATAATTCAATGAAATATATTTAAAATAAAGCTGGGCGTGAAACACACAGACAACAAAACTTATAAAATGAGCATTAGATTTGTTTCTAACCACTTGTAAAGACCCATTACAGTATAGATTAATGCTTTGTCAACAGATTCTATTTCAATTTGCTCATAGAGTTTGTAATCGCATGATGATGTGTTTTGAGGGATATAGTTGAAAATTGTACTGATTTAACTTAACCTATTTATAGGTGAATAATTTAACCTATTTGATCCCACTTCCCAAAAATAGGGTGGTGTTAAATTTATAGTTAAAGAACTTTAGTTATATAAAAATATAAAGTTAAATTAACTTTATATTTTATTGGTCTTTGGGTTAAAATGGGGAATCATATTAATTTCGAGATGGAAGTTGTTGGGAGTCATCCCAAAGCAGTGATCCCAATGCATAATTTACTTAGAGTAATAAGGTGTTGTACCGATAGTCAATTAGAAATAATAATTTTCAGAAACGTTGGGATCAAATGGGTTTATAAATTATTTAACTGGGTACCTTTTTTTGATTATTATTTCATTTTTCACCTATCACTCCGAAACGGTGCCTCCGAGAAAACAGTCTTGATACTTGAATTGGAAAATAGAAAATCGGGATAAACCTGAAGAATGAACGGATTGAGAATCAGCTAACAGGGGTTTGATAAACATTTTTACACAGGATTCACTCGAAGTCGAAATGCTGATGCATGTGCAAACATTGGATTCAGCTTGATGTCAAGATCAATATTTGTGGCTACCCTGTCACTGTGACATCTGAGAGAATGAAATTGCCAATGCCATGTCAAAAGAAGCTATCAATAACAGTATAATAGGAACTGTATTCACCAAAGAAATAGTTTCTTGGATCTGAGAGAAGGTATTAATAAACAATAACAGTTAATTTGGTCTAAGCAAAGAGAAAATAAACATATAATTATTGAGTCATCTCAGTAAGATATGTTTAAGACCCTCCTCAGGATAAGACAATGTAGAGGGAACGACGAGCACATTTATTTTATTAAACTTATGACGAGAGAAACACAGCCAAAATATATTTCTTGTGGGGAACCTTTAACAGTACTGTACATCCTGACTGAATGCTGTGCCTACGATAATGAACGATAGTGATCAATATAGAAGAAATTTTGTAAAATAGTAAAAAAGCAGCAGAAAAAAAATTAAATCTTTAACAAAATTTAAATCTACATACTTGTATCTTTTGACTGTTTGTTCATATATCATTCATACAGGGCAAAAATGACTTCAGTGGTTGAAGGGCCCTAAATTATTGTAAAAATATTCATCTGATGTTTTAAAGTTATTTAAACATTTTTTTGAACCTGTTATTTTTAGTAACAATAGAACTATTACTCAATTAATAACTATTGAGGTGTTTGAATCATATTCGACATTGAGGAATATTGTGAAATTAATAAAATTTGGGTGATTGAATTACATTTGGCCGTGTAGAATGTAGAAGATTTAACTACGTTTTAGAAAATGATTTGACGATGCAGGGTGGATTATTTATAAAACTCAAAAGGTTGTAATTTTTTTTTTTTTTAAATTTATTTATTGTAATTTACAACTGTACAAAATAATACAACAGGTAAATATGTAGTATGTTTCATATACACTTGAAAATCTTGGGAAGGAACCACCCATTGGTGGTACTGGTTGTAATGTAAAAGTTGTTTCAGCCATGAAGTTCCAATATTCTAGGTAATTGATTTTACCGGACGAATTACCTGAGACTCTGACTAGCTGAGAATTATTAAATCATTTTACGTCCATTTCCTACTTTTAGAAAGATTTTTTTTTTCTTTTTTACACAATCTTTTATACTCAATAAACTTTGTAGTAACATTTTAAAAATATTTATCTTAATTCTAATAAAAACGTGAGAGTTAAACATTAATTTAAACAAATTAAAGCAGAGAACTAAGATAATAAATATTAAAATGCGGATCTTTAAGTTTTGTAATCAATCAAATTCATTTTGAAATATTTTTTTAATTCCTTAATACAGGTAGATATACAGTAAATATATGATCATATACAATGTTCTAAATAATTTTAATTCTTAAAAAAGCTAACTCTTTATTTTATGTATTAAATGGTAAATTTAACTGATTCTAGTTGTAATATTTAAGCATAAACAAACAATTTGGATTTTAAGCTAAGTAATAAATCTTTTGTCCGAATTTCCAATATACATACTAAAAGTTATATTTATCCATATGAAGAAAATAATCAGAATTTATTTCTTAAAATTATTACATCCAATTCAACATACTATTTTGAGAATATTTGAAAAAAAAAATGATACATTAATTTTGAATTAACAACATTATTTATACCACATAAATAATTAGAACTTAATAGCATCCTTAATGTAAATGAACATTATATGATGAAGTTTGAACTAAAGGAATGATCTTTTATAATCATTGCGGAAAAAAATTACACTCATCCTGAGGTCCATAAATTTATTTTACGAGGTGGTCGTAAGCCCATAAAAGATGGCTGTAGCCCCAATAGAGTGAGATGCCATTTTTACAGCTTAATAAAGACCAAGCCCTATCGTAATTCAAATCAATTAATGTTGATTAAGATGTTGTATTTCAAAACATTGATAATTGATTAAATTTTACTTAAGTATGTAAGATGTGTATAATTTTCATTAATTATTACACATTTTTTACTTTACTTAATTAAGTATAAAAAAAATGTATGGGCTAAACTAAGTATACAATTATAGACTTTTTCAACGCGGATAAGACTTAATTGGTATTGATTAATTCTTTATTTATATGATGAGTTGTTTTAGGAATTTTTCAGAAAATAGAAAAGCCGTGTAAAACTTTGATATAAAGTGGCACTCCCGATATTAGAAAAATATTTAGTTTAATTGACGTTTCGTACTAATTCTCGATTCTGAGCTTTATTACATGTTCACGCACACACACAAACGACATTTAGGGACATTTATTCGTACTCAGAACCCTTAAAACATGTATTTTCATTAAAAACCGGATTTTTTTTTTTTTTTTTGTGATCGCAATATATTCCCGTGAATGTCAAGAAATTCTGTTTTGAAGGAGTTCTGAAGGAGACATTATATTAAAATATACTTTTTTCATTTCTGAAATTAGTACATTCCATATACTATTGAGATATGAGATATGTTCCCAAAAGTGAAATATTTAAGTTGGGCTCTTTAAATGCTTTATTTTGTATATGATTATTTTTTTTATTTCATAATTAATCTGAACTACTCTCATGGGGAAATCTAAACTAAAAAAATTGATACTGGAAAAAAGTATGTTAATACAAATATGTCGATTTCAATTGTGTGTACGCATACTCATTATCTCTGAAAATCATTTTGTTAATAATTATTTGAATTATTATTTCTTGTTTTAGCTTTGAAATTATGACATATTTAACAAAAAACACTTTTCAATTATTTATAAAAAAAATTGTAGACTGAAGAAACCCTTGTGTGTAAAAAAAAGCAATGTATACCTTTTAAGTGTTTTCATGTTAATGATAAAAATTGATACGTATTGCTTACGACGTAATTTCAGTTTAGGTATTTAAAGTTAATTTTTTTTTTTCAATACAAATTGTATTTCTTGATAAGTTTACATAACTCGATAACTCCCAGTTTACATAACTTGATAACTCCCAGATTTTTGGACAATAAGCAATGGTTATAAATGACCACATTCATACATTCAAAATTAAAAACAAATAATACAATTATATAAATAAATAAACTGTATAACTAAATAGTAAATATCTATATGTTAATAAACAGAAAGATAAATATAATGAATAAAATGAAACTTTGTATATGAAGAAATAAGGATAAAATAATATAAGTAAAATTTTGAGAGAGAGAAATACTTTATTTATCTATGCTGCCTAAATATATCAGGTTGCTATCTCACACAGCATACTTATCAATCCGTAATCGGACATATATAAATTACACATACTTGGTATAATCAGATTTAAAGAGATATAAGAATAAGATATAATAAACATTTTTCCCCTACAGTTTCATTTTACAATCACTTTCGGTCTGTACAACAAATACGAATGTTTCAATTCATTCATATTTTTCTTTCTCATTTCTGCTCCTCCAATTTCACCATTTCACAATTTTTTAATTCACCTGATCAACAAATTCGCTCTCCGGAATTCACCATCCTAGATCCTCTTCAGTGACCCGCTAAACAAATTCAATGTTAGGCGGCAATGTGAGATCAGACCATCATTCATAGTCACAGCAGTAGATCAGTTTACCAAAAACAAACAAATAGATACATTTTACGAGAATAAGACTAGCACATAGATTTAAAGGAAAATATAATAAAAAATCGTTTACAGGAAACACTTGAATGGATAAATAAGTATAAAAAAACAAAACAAAAAAACTAATATAACAATAAAATAAGTGACTAATCGCATTTAAAATATTGTGTACAACATTTATACTTTCAACCTCAGGATTACCGAGCCCACTCTTATCTCACACACATAAGTGGTAGAGTAGAGCTCTTGGAGATCCCAGCGCAGCCCGCTCACCGTCTCACTAGTAATAATAAGCCAGTGCAGGCTGAGGAAGTTCGCTAAAGCCGCAATCGCTCTATATGAGCAGAGCATATGGCATTGCCAGAACACCAATTACCGAGTTTATTTTATTATAGGTGTCTTGGCCACTGTCATTTCAACTTTCGGGGTGGTTTGTGGATTAAATGGAACTAGATAAAGGTTAAACTAAAGGATTATGATGATTAAAAACGTTTGTATGGAATTTCGAGAATTAATTAATCTTTTGGATGAGAAGAACCTAAAATATTTTTATCTGGGTAACTTCCTTATTTATCTCCTTCTCGATAACATTTTAATGAAAAATCGCTCGTGAAAAAATAACTTTTCTTCAACAGCTAAACAAAACCTGAGTTCTCAAAAATATTGGAGGAAATATCCAAATTAATATAATATTTAACCTACTTTTAAGTATATTCTAATGATGAAATAAATTTTAATTTCTATAAAAGTTGTAAGTATATAACAATCATTTTACTGAAAAAATACTTGATGAGGTTGGGATTCTGGAATTTTGACAAAATACTTAATTCAACTAATTTGATGCAAATTACATTCTTTATCAGGTTTATATTCGTGATCGATGGTGAGGAAACATTATTAACATTTCATGCACACTTGGATAGAAAGTGAGTTATGTCCGAACTGCGTGTCGTTTTTAAACGGCGATTAGGCATATCACGCAAGTTTTATCTGACTAAATATATTATAGCTTGAAAATAGCCTCTTTAAGAAATATTTAATTTAAATTGTTTGGAAAAAAAAGAAAAACTATAGAACTTCTCATGATTCTGTCATTAGAAATTCCAACACTCTATCCACGGACTGGAAACAATACAAAATTACTCAGTTGCTGAGATCATACTATATAAAATAAATAAACAAGTTCACCGGTCTTAACTCTGTTCAAATCTCAAATCCTCTTTTTTCTTTTTTTTTTAATAATTTATTGTTATGAAATAACTGTATAAAAATATATATCAAGTAAATTTGTTGTGATATAATGACATGGTACAAACATGTGGAGAATCTACCCATTATAACTCCAAGAATCCCAAATCCGAAGCCTTTCTTACGTCAATCCTTCCATAAAGCTAACATATACTATATCAAACAACCATAAATTAAATCAGCTGATACACATACTGTATTTCTCGTAAATATATTTATTGAAATTTACAACTGTATACAATTTTTATTTTATTTTCAAATCCTCTTTATTTATATATAAGTACAATTACAAATATATGATAATACATAGTATATACACAAATTACATACTGACTTTGTTTGCCGTATGGCAGTATAAGTTGAGTTACAGGATCCGCTGAAGGCGGTTTCACATTGGTAACATACTAGTTGGGGGCTTGCATAGAATGGAGGGGGTTCCGGCTGGTACTGTAAAAAAATATAAGTAAGTGTGATAAATGTATTAGAACACACGATAATGTTGGGAAGGAACCATTACATAGTGGTACTTCGATCTTCTATTTCGATGCCTCAGAAGATAAGCAGATTAATAATTAATCGGTTTGGATAAGTAAGGATCTTGAAATGAAAGGAAGTATATCATTTTTGGGCAAAATCTGCAACTAATGGGATGTCGAGGTCTGTATGGATGATTTGTTTGTCATGTAGTAAGGAGCATCAAGTATTTTGGATTGCTAGGATTTGTTTGGTGGAGCCCTAAAGCTCAATTCAGTATGTCCCAATTTGTCAAATCATTATAGTGTATAAGAAGTTTTTTTAAATATTAAATGGGAAGGTTAGAGCGTTTTTCAAACATATGTTGCAGTAACCGTAATTTGCGAGCAGTTTCTTTTCGTTTCAGTCTAGTGGGGGAGGAATTCGATGGTTTGGTGGAATCCTAAAGCTGAATTCCGTACGTCTAAATTGGTCTGATCATCATTTTGTATAAAATTTTGTTTGTAGTAAATAGGAAGATTAGGGCTTTTGTCAAGGAGGTGTTGTATTTGAAATTAACAAGCAGTTTCTTGTCGTTTCAGTCTAGTACTGGGATTTCAAGTAAGTCTCTTGTCAGGATGAAACCAAATTTATTATTACTAACAACTTATTTACATACCATCTCCAGATTCCAAACTTTATTCTCCCATTTCTATTATTGTAGTTTAATAATTTGAATTTAATAGCAATTATTTTATGACTTATAAGACATCATATAAATAGTTTTTATCTATAATTCCATCTTACATTTATTTGTTTTTCTTAGCGCTGTTATACCAAATTGTTTTATATTCATCCTGTTACACTTTGATCATTTCTTAATTTTATCTCCTTCTCCTCCTCACCATACCTTTCTTATTTATCTCTATGTCTATGACATACATACGATGAATCCTAAGGGCTAGGAAAATGATAATATAAATACATTTCTTCTATTTCCGTAGTAATTTCATATCTAGAATTATAGCTGTTTAAAACCACAGAGGGTAGAATCTCTGACGAAACCTAGATGGTTTTAATAAAACATCCATGTTTCGAAATCAAAGTCTGTTTGCTATCCCTATTTGTGTCCCTTCCAAAAATGGTTACGGACCACTCAGAATTACGTCATCATTTTATAAATACTCTTAAAATAGAAGATTTAAAAAAAAACACGTAATGATTAACTTTTGTAAGTTCGTTTTTATTGTAACTAAATACTTTTCTATTTTAAATTTACCTAATTCTCCTACCTCTGTTCCTTAAATAAATCATTACGTACAACTTTAAATTAGATTATTAAAAGAATATTATTTGTCTCATCTGAGTTTATAATAAATTAAAGTGAACAATTTTTATTTTGCGTCCTATTTATGTTCTCAAGTCTTGTGTAGTTTGGTGCATTCCTGTTTAATTTATCCTCATTTTTGGAAGAAAGTCTAAAGAACAGAGAAGAAAAAATTGTTGAATAATAAATTTTCATTTTTCAATTGGTATATAAATACGTATTTTATGGTTTCTTGAGGTTAAACTGTACTTTATCAATTAAGAAACATCGGGCGATTTCGGCTTATTCCGATTAGAAATTTTGTCTAAATGCGTTGATAGTTATAGTTTGTACTTGTCTATTATTTATATAGTTTGTACTAGTAGTTATTTATTTCAAATAAACTAAATTAATGGAACTTTAGAGCTTTGATAATTTGATAATATGCCTTTAAGCTCTCATAAACTATTTCAGAGAGTACATGACCTAGCTGATATTAAAAGTCATTTAGTTTTACATTGATATATTGATTGTAATCAAAATCGTTAAATCCGTTTTTGAGTAAAATTTATTATTTCTTTAAAGTGGTCCGTCGGTTCGTCGATTTAAACGAAATATTTGCTTAACATCCTATACACACACTTAATTTAAATATGTAATTATGTTTTGTACGACATATCATTCTCGAGTAAGGCTGTTCACATGAATGCAGTTACCGTTTTATAAGACTTAATTATTTGGATCAGGGGACTTCAATATATCTGTTTCCGACGTATTTGTACGATCACAATATTTTCCCTGACTATCATATTCCATACATAGGTGAGCGAAATTAAGAAGTCAACGACCAATTTCTTCAGTTATAATACTTTAAATTATTTTTCCAAGCTTTTCATGAATTATTTTATTTCTATACTAAATTTGCAATTGTAACTTCAAAATAATTTAACTTAAAGAAACAATGATTTAGTATTTTAAATCGCAAATTGCTTATAATTAGAATGGATTTTCCTGTTTTGTTTTTATTTATTTATTTTTTTTACGTATCATTTTTACAAGAACAACACATTACACAAGAAGAAATCGTTTTGTCAATACTTTCATAAGAGAACAGGGTGTCGAAATTACTAAGAAGAATATAGAAGCCGGGGCTCAAATTGTACACGAAATGGCTCCATGTCGCTCTGGAGCACTGATAGTCCACTCGCCTGGAAAATATTATTTCTTCGCTATCTCCTTCCCAATCTACTACCACACTCACTGCAACCACCGCCTTTATATTAACTATCTTCTATATTGGGATATTTCCGGTCAAATCATTAAGTATATACATTTTAAATTTATATTCCACGTATAGTTAACATCTACTATTACTTAAATGCATATTTACACTAATTTATAAAGCTAAGATACCATGAATTAACTACAGAAGTTAATAGAGAAATAACCAAAACTACTTAAGGAGTACTCGGAAATTATTTAAGTTATAAGGTTAAAGTGGATAAATAGAATAAAGTAGAAATGTTAACTGAAATGTAATTAAAAATAATTTTACTCGGATAATGAAGTTCCCGAAGACTATTTACATGATTGAGAACTGTTGATTATTTTTCTGGCAAGATATTTACAAAAATTTGGTATGACGATTACAATTTCATGGAATTAATTACTATTATGAATATTCAGATTGTTTACAGATTGAATGTTCAGTTTGATTATAAAGTAGATGAAGTAGGTGTTGTGTAACACTTAACGTATAAGAATTGGAAAATATGGTATATAAGGAGAGAGCATTTCAAAAAACGGTTGCTAAATGACGAGAGATTTGCTGAAGGAAGCCGTTTTATGAGAGAGCATTCATAAATAAAAAGGTTTAGTGGTGTAATATACAGACAAGAGACTTAAGTATGTACGGTGTAGGTACGTTTTTTGGCTTGAAAGATTTGTAAAATGAAAAAAAAAAAAAACCAAAGATGTACTATCGTCGGAAAGTAGGATAAGGCAACTTTAACTCCATATACCAGGGGTGGACAAGTTGACCGCGAAGCCAATTTGGGTTGATCGTCGATCGCTCACAATGTCTGGAGTGGAATTCCGTGTACTATGGACTTTGAAGCGATTGTGGAAGACATATTTCATACGCATCAAAAATTATCAATTACCCTTGTTCTTTTCATTCCCCTGAACGTGAGGTTTTTGGCCCTTTAAATAATTATTGTTGTTGTTTTTTACGTGGGTAGACAAGCGTATTATCTGAACTTCAATACGAAGCGTACTCAGCGATTTATTGATAGATTAGCTAAATTTAAGTAATATTGTTTTTTCATGATACATTTTCCTGGCCCAAAAAAATGAGAAAGTGGAATATTGAAATCAAATTATCAGTCGTATAGTGCAGCTTTATAGCAACATTTTCATATTTAAGAACAAATAGTACAACAACTTTAACATACGTTAAAGATTATAAAAAAAAATTAAATTGCATTTTAAGTAAGTAAAGATCTATCTTGAAAAAGTGTCGGAAAATCTATTTTTTTAGTTACCGCATGTTACGAAATGCTGCTATCAAAAGTTGGGTCCGGAAATTTATTTTCTTTATGAGGTTATATTATATCTTAATAAGTGATTTATAAAATAAAAAATAGTTGTTTTGAAAATATATATATATATAACGTATCTACCCATACCTCGCTGGAATGAACCTGATACAGAAACACAGTGTATAAGCATAGTATGCATTTCACACCGCTTCTTCCCCTTTAGACTACGCCTATGACAACAAGTCGATCGCGACACACTTATATGATAAAAAGTAGATCTTATGTGCAGAAAAGTTGGCCACCCCTGGCATATACCATATTTTTTTTTCTAATCGTACATAACTTTAATAACAATTGTTCTCTCCTTATAGTTGTAGTGTTGCCAAAGGGGGTATCATCTATTTTTCAGTTTGTTAGACAGTATTTCTTTTACCATAGTTTCAGGATAAAATTTCTGTTAAGAGCCTTTTTTTTTTAGAAGAGGGCAATAATATTTAAAGCAAACGAAACAGGCAGTTCCATATTTCATGTAGCACACCAATAAATATTAAAACTGAATGATAAAAATTAAATTATTAGGAATTAACCACAGGAAATAACCAACATTTAATACTCGAATTCTTAAATTAATATTAATATCTCTAAAACGAATAAATATTTTTTTTTAATAATTTATTTATTGTTATTTACAGCTGTATACACATATATACAACAAGTAAATTTGCTGTAGGTGACATTGTGATATGATACAAACATTTCGAGAATCTACCCACTGATAGAACTCTCATAACATTTCTAGAGGAGAAGACCTCGAGGCCTAGGAGGATTATTAGGTAATGAAGGAGAAACCAGGTTAGAAACAAGTGGATTTGGGTGGTTGAGAATTTGTTATGGAAGGAACGGTATCTGGTTCTGGCAAAATCGGCAACATATGGAACATTGAGGTCCTAATGGATGACTTGATTTGTGACAAAGTAAGGAGGATTAAGGATTTTACTTAGGATTTTGGACTGTAAGGATTGGATTCTGGAGGAATTTGATGGTTTAGTGGAGCCCCAAAGCTCAACTCCGTATGTCCAGATTGGCCTTATAATAGTCTTGTAGATCAGTCTTTTGTAATGGAATGGCAATTTAGACCGTTTGTCTAGTAAATGTTGCAATAGTCGGAATCTGCGAGCAGTTTCTTGTCTTTTTAGTCTTTTATGAGAATTCCATGTCAGTCGTTTGTCGAAATGTAATCCTAAGTAACGGATCTGTACGACAGGAATAAGTGGGGTATTATTAAAGGATACTGTAGGGCAAGAGGTCATAGGTTTACGTCGAAGGGTAAATGTGATTTGGTGGGATTTATTGGAATTTATTTTAATCCTCCAGTTTTGGCACCATTCTTCAAGGGTGGTGATGTGGGATTGGAGGGTTTAGGGTACAATGTAAGGATTATTGTTCACTGACAATAGACATGTGTCATACGTGGTGAGGATAGTGTGAGGATGGGTTGGGATGTCAGCTGTGAAAACTGTATAAAGGATAGGACCAAGGATACTACCCTGAGGTACACCAGCAGACTGACGGAATAGGGAAAATAAATATTAATTCAATGTTTTAGCGTAGTAATATTTTAAACTAGTAGAAGTAATTTAGGTCGGATGTTCTTGATGTATTCATTATTCGTTTATTATATACTTCACTTTATTTATTTATTACATTTTGATCTTAGCTAATGGTACTACTAACTCCAAGGACCCGGGTTTGAATCCGGCTGTGGTAGATAATTATTTTCTCTATCACTATTGCCGTGAGTCAGCCCTGTGGGTTTGTGAGCGCTCCGAGGTACATCTAGCCTAATGAATCGGTTAAAAATCCGCCTGTCAAGTGTGTTTCTGGCCGAATTACCTATAACCGTTGGTTCTTCATGGGTTGTAGCGGTACAGATTTAATTTTATTTATTGATATGGATATATATTAAATAAAGTGTAGTAGCTTGCCTATTATGATCCTTATGGTTTTGAAATTTCTTCTGTTCTTCCCAAGTGTATTCATTATAATTTATAATTTTTCCCTTTAATGATGGAACTCTTCAAATTTAAATAATCTGCGTACCTTCATGTATGAGATTCGCAGAAGAATTTAGCGCCTCATTATGATTATAGTTCATGACTAAACGAAATGAATCTCTACCCTGTCATTTGTCGTATTCTTTTCACAAATTTAAATCATGGTATTATTAATTCAATAGATAATTTATGGCAACTGCACCACAAACATAACTACCTGTCAATTACAAATGTCGAGCAGTACATATTCAATATAGGCCTGCAAAAGTAGGAAGAAGTCGGTTCAGATGTGCGGCTTATGAATTATTCAGAACTCTCTTATGAATAGAATCAGAAATATGAGACCCAGGAATGAGAACGAAATTTTCTTGTTAAAACCACTTCGCTCCTCTGGCACAGATAAAACTGCTACTCATAGATCTGGCTCATAAATTAATTTTATATTGTAAACTTATTTACTCTTGTAATCTAGACAATGTTTTTATTTATATGTCATACAATGGGATAATAAAATTAAGAACCATCATTATATAATAAAAAATGATTTAGCTTATATAGAATGTGTAAAATTAATTAACCATATCAAGACTTTTTGATATAACCATTGAAAATAGTAAAATTTCACTTACCGGCAACCCCCCATGGTGGGTTTAGCTACACATTTAATGTAATTGAACCTCTCAATGCAATCCAGGTGCTTACACCAATTTAATTTCTTATCAGCACTTTTCACTCGCTATAGCAGAGCAGATGTTACATATGTTCAAAAAAAGTTGTAAAACTAACGACTCCAGAACTAAACTCGTTAGTCTTTTATTTTTGGAAGAAGTACATACTTAGTACTGTTTTTATCTATTATATTAACGTATTAAGGAACATTTTATGTATTAAAAAGTAAACATTACATATTTTATGTATCGATGTGTGCAGTAATTTAATTACAAATCAATTCATATTTATTACGACAGATTAAAGTTAATGTTATTCAGAAATAATATCCCTTATTAAATTAAATAAAACGAAAGTATACAAATGTTCTTCTTTCTTAAGTCTACTAAGGAATAAGAATGGCCTTTCGTAATGAATTCGATAAATCGTTATATTCAGAAATCTGTCAATTTGGAAAATCGCTCAGTATTATGGTTAGTATTCATAAGGAAATTTATTTATTTGATATATGAAGGAGTTTTTCACAGGATCAAGTTGTCTTTTCATGGGACCGCCTCAGAAATCAAAGGAGCCGAACCGGCCTAAATATTAGTTAGCGCTTTAACTTACCCGGCTACAAACGGTTCACATTTGTACTAATTCAGCTCATTCCAGGAATTGAGTATGTAGATCAAATAATTCTGAAATTTCCAAATTGTTTTTTCCAGATTGTATTATTTTGAATTTCTCCTCCATTTTTCATAAACTCTTTCCACTTATTTAATTAGACGTTATTGACAGCATGAGGTGAAATGTAGGAAGGTAAGTATAGGTTCGGTTTATTTTTTCTAAAACGTTACCGTTCTTATTAGCAGGTTTTAAGTCTGTTATACCTGTTTTTTATTTAGTCTATTCATATTTAGTGATGTTAATTACTATTCAGTTCTGGCTCAAACATTGAGTTAATTGTATCACAACATTCTAAGACAAACTATGATAGACAAATGTAAGTAATGTTTTAATTTTAGTAGTCATTAATCTTAAATTATAGTTTTTTAATAATTAGTTAAAGGAAATATTTGTTCTAAAAAACTGTTTCATTTTTTGGGAATGTCTATACAAAAATTAAAGTTCCAAAAATTCGCCTTACTATAGTATTACTATCTCAAGGTCCAGAAATATACATATATACATACATACTTA
>NW_027110798.1:167455-174142 GCF_000696795.3 Halyomorpha halys | reverse complement strand
TAAACCATTTAACGTAAGCCATCATAAATGAAAAACCATTGAAAAAAAAAATAAGCTATTTTAAATATAACTAATAAATATATATATATACACACATAACATAGCATATGCATACACATACATATATATGTATATATAGCGTATTGCTCGGAGTTCCGGTCGGTATTAGTTACTTAATTATTTACTAAGACCTACTAAACCATCTGACCCTCACTAAGTCTATTACCTCCTCCTCTAAGCTCATAATCTTCAGCTCATAATTAATATCGCTAATAATTTACATTACAAAGGACATAATTTACAACTGAATCGACAATTTTTCGAATCTTGAAAGGCTTTCCAAAACAAGGGAATCGAATTGTAGACTAAAGACACAGTTTGAAGAAGAACTTGTGCTTGTGCAGGACCTGAGTTGGCAACTTAGCCACCTACTTTACGGTTTTCGGGCCCTTAAGTGCTACCCCACTTTCACCCTCTTCTTCCTGTACTTCTTGTTCACTACTTTTTTTTTTACCTTTAATTTTATCCTGGGGCTCGAAAAGTAGAGCGCATGATTCTAAGCACACAAGGAGGAAGCACACATCAGCAGTAAATATAAGATTGCATCATGTTAAATATAGATTCAATAATTAAGTTACTAAATTAATGACATTTCATTAAACACGATACAAATGTATTTATTATTAAATAAGTCATAAATTATCAACCATAGTTTTATTTTTAAATGATTATTGATTTTGAGATTTATAAAAACAACCCAAGGCTTTAAAATTTTACTAGTTCGATAGTTGTGGCAGTACTGATCATAAAAATCAACAACAGATTATTTCTCCATAATATTTTGTGACTTAAAAAGGGAAAGTTTAAAATAGGCATTGCGATAGCTAATTACTTCGCAGTATTTATAAAGAGGAAATTAAAGATTAATCAAAGGAAGATGGTCCGGGTGTTGTCAAATAAAACTCATATAGTGATAAAACTATTTACATTGAGCCAACGTTTCGCTCCACGTTGCAGGGCTACATCAGGGCTAAAAATGGTACATGTATGATATAGCCTTGCAACGTGGGCGAAACGTTAGCTCAATATAATTCGTTTAATCACTATTTGAGTTTTCTTTGACCATCTTCCTTTTATTATTACACACGACCAGTCCGCGATCTTCCATTAAAGATGAATCTTGTAAGCCTCAATAATAGTATTTTGGTTAATACTTCCAATACGATTATAAATCATATCAATTATTTGGTTACAAACTCATATGGAATTGTCATCGAAATATTCTCTTATATTAATTTTAATGTACATACCTAGTCTTACTTAAGTGAATATAAAATGGTATCACCTAACTTATCCTTATTCAAAATCCAAAATTAATATAATTAAAAAAGAACAAAAAATGCTAATAAGCTTAAAAGAAGAAAAACCCTTGGTACTGCAGATACATTAAAAAAATATATATTTTCAATCCTGATGTACTTTTCCTTGAAATGGATCATCAATCATGATTATTAAAAAAAAAATTAATAAGTAGGTCCTTCTTAACTTGTAAACTAATTCGGACGAAGTCGGATGTCATTCATTTGCATACAAAATAAATATATAACTAAAAAATAAGTGGTATAACTGAAAAACTAAAAGTTTAATTTTATTTAAATTGGTCTTATTCAAATGATAGTACAGCTGACTGCGGTTACTTTATTTATTATACCTTACTTGATTTATTCGTTAAATATTTATTTTACTGAGGTCGTTCTAAAGCTTTGATTAGAGTTGTTAAAAATAAACTTCAATCTACAGTGCAATCTTTGGAATACCTTAAACATAAATAAAAAAATAACCTTATTTTTCAAATGCAGTATTGTTTACGCAAAGCAGCTATGTCATTTATCATATAAAGTCCATTATTCGATATATTTGTTCCTTTGTTGTAGCACTTAAGAATTTACAGAAATACCCCGAAAATAACAACATATTGAGGGCTAAAAAATTATTCATACAGAACGATTACCTGACATTTTTCTAAGTTCAAATAGAAGTATATAATAGCTAACAAGAATAAATAATGAATCTTGTTGGAGGATATAGTTTAATGAAAATTCCAGACTCGTTGTCTATTTAATAAATTTAGCACAAACAGGACATTATCGCTTGATTTCAGGGGCAGGATTTCGTTTTACTTTTTTATCTTTAATGATTACGAGGATAACATTTTGAAGTACATTTTTCAATACTCAGACTGATCATTCATTTAGTAAAATATTGTTCTAAATCAGTATGGTGAATCTGCAAAGTATTTCTAGCTATTATTATGTCAGTATGTCGAGAGAAAACTGCTGTATCGTCAGCGAACATAGCTCTGGGGATAATGATTCAGTAGAAGAAGCCATATTGATTTCAATATATGTTAATTCGTGAGAAACACTTTACATGTTTCGGCCATTTTCTGAAACACTCCTTATTTTCCCTGCCCTCTAAAGATTTTATGATGGAAAGCGATTAAGATAGAAATTTTAAGAAATGTAAGTACTAATGTATGAGGTGTAAGTTCATATATGAGGGAAATGCATATATGGATTTTTATGTCAAATATGTTTTGTTTGAAGAGCGATCTATGATAATTTGTAGTAAATAATTTGTATTCACTTCAAATCACTATAGCTAGTAGCTCCCCTAACCAGACATAATTCACCTAATAAACAAGAAAAATCATTTATGAACTTTTCCAAAATATGCACTTACCCCAACTTTTACCATTGTGATTAATTTTTGGAAATCACCAGATAGATGAATCACCATTATTTTAAAAATTCCAATGAGCCAACCACCATATTTAACATACAATGAATTCGTTCTGAGCTATTAGAGATACTGTTGGTAACAATAGGCGTTCTGTCTGCTGATGTATGGCCCGGATTGAAAGAGACAAAAGCTACGAACAGATCGTAGAAACCTAGAAGACAAAAGATCTCTTCATTTCTATTGTATCTAAGTCAGTATCTTGTATTTATCGGAACAGGATTTTGGGTGAATATGTTGTTGATTGTTGGAGATTAATAAATTCATATTGCTAAATGTGTCAGCGGATTTGTATTATCAGATATAGTTTTATATTATTAAATACATCTATGATTCGTTTATTTTCCCTAAACAGTCAAACTATTCGTATCATTTAGGTGGTTTTGGAAATGAACGACTTATATGAAATGATAATATCTATATTATATATTATGTGCAAATTTTGAGTGTTGATTAAATAATAATTTAAACCAGGTCATAAATTTTCTCATCCGTACTTAAATATTTGTGATCAAAGTAAAATAAACAGGAATCGTGAGCACGAAACTTTTCATCTAACGAATTTTATTATTTGCCTTATTTCAATTATAAATGTTTTTTTTATCCACAGTTAAAATTAAAGTATTAAATAGCGTGTACCAAAAAGCGTATCCAGAATTTAATTGGCAAAACGCATCATGTAAATAAATTCCAATATATTTCAGAAATGAAAAAAAATATATATATATATACTTTTATATAATGTATAATAATATATTATTTCAGGATTCATGAATAAATAGAATTCATTATATTCTAGTTAGCATTACAACTACCAATTATTTCGATTATATATATGATATATGAGGGAGTGGAGTGGCATAGTGGTAAAGCTCTGCCTGGAAGCATTCCATAGGAGTTCGAAGGATTTGGTATTGGATAATTTATATTATGTTACTGTGGACGTTAAGTCAGTCCTGTGGGTTCATTACCTCTACTGAGGTCGTCCGCCCAGCCTCATTAACTGGGAAAGGCATGAGAGGGGTCAGCCATCCATTCTCTCTGATATAGCTCCTGGTCCTACAGGTTAGAGATCGGCCGTAGTGCTGATAACAAGATCCCGTAAAAAACACGTTATTACGATCACTACAACTAGCACTCGGAAGTGTTAGAAACCAGAAAACTGGAAAGCAGTAGCCTAAGACATATGGCGTAGAGATGGCTGGCCCGGTCGAAGAACAACAACTACAAGGTCTGTAGAAAATTACGAACGGACAGAAAAGTATTTCAAAATTGTGAGGGAAAATCGCACGCAACGGGTTCTCCGTGCTAGGAAAAAATTTCTAATTTGGAATTTCGCTTCAGTAATGCTCCGAACTTTCGAGGTTTTAATTAAATATTCGAACGACTGTTGAATAAAACCGATAAAGATAGAGTTGCTTTTAAGCTAGGTTGGTTGGACTAGCCATGTTGATTGTTACCTTTGAGTTAGCAACGTCGAAATAAAGGATACCTTTACCTTTGAGAGTCAGAGGGGTAACTGCCGCGATCACTTGGATAAGGTCTTTCTTCTGTTCCAGTTGGAGTGATTGCTTCCCCGTCTTTGTGTCTTAGATATCCTTCAGTTTATATCGATCATTTTTTTTTTCACTCAACAAATGTAATTCAGTGCTAGATATGAAAAGCGAATGGAAACGATGAACGACAATGCTCAATAGATCCGATACCTCTCGTTTAAATATTAATATCAATCGTCCCATTCATTCGCTTGGTTGTTCTGTTGATTGCTATTGAGTCACCGCAATCAGCATAAATCGATTTTGTATCTATGTATTGGGAAATAACTACACTAATCCAGAGATGGCGTGATTGGATTTGTTTATTTTTAAACACGATTTACGATATCACAAAGTGAAAATAACCATGTAGAAATTACAATGAACAAATTCAAATTACCATTTTTATTTTATTTTATTCTTTCAATTAAGTTGAAGTGAACAATCACAGATTCGGGCCAAAAGTAATTACAAGTGAAATTTAAATTACTTTCCAATTACAGTAATTTTAAACTAGGATATGAAATTGCAAATTTTATTATTGATTTCAACTACTGTAATTGTAATCATGGCCTGAAATTACAATTACTAGTTGAGTCAAAGTAATTGCTATTACATTTGACTGTATTAAATAATTTCAATTAAATCTTGCCTACCATTGTACAATCATAACATTCAATGGATCAAATTCTAACTGATAAAGTTCATAATATTATAATATTTTACTACTTAAACTTAAACTCAATCGATTTATACACTGCATGAAAGCTCAAAAAGAAGTGACAGCACTTAAAGCAAGAAAACTTTTCGATATTGAACTTAAAAACTTTTTCCATTTCGTTTGGAGGTAATAAAAGGATTGGAAAATATAATTAAGTAGTGAAGTTTTTCTTAGAATTTTTTGGGTCCGATGTTTTCTGATATGTTTAAATTACAATTGAGAGGTTCCATTGCTTATTAAATGAAAACTTCTGCTGGTAAAATTTTAATACTTATTATTTTTAACCCAATTAAACATATTTTGTGAATAAAATGGGACATATGATCAACAAAAAATTGATAAGAATTGATTTCAGTAATTCTAAAACACTGATTTAGTGAATAATAATAATTCAACCTGCAATAAATATTATTGTGCAAATTTAACATTCATACCGTAAATACATAAAAAAGGACAATACAAATTAAATGATTACAGTAGTACTCTCAAAATTGAAAAAAAAAGCAAAAAAATTAAAGATGTAACATGTATAGATAAAAATACAATCACTAAGATAAAAACTAATTGAAATATAGACAAATAATTTATAATAATAATAATTTAATACAACTTTCTATGAGTCAACAGAGCTATAATTAATGGAATCACACTTAACCGCTAAATGTTATAGCTTAGCATCAGTAAAGATTGAATTTAACAAAAAAAGATTTATAATGTTAATATGTATTAAAGGTATTTAACATGCAGGAAGCACTATATTTTACTTAGTTGAGAACTTAAGGATATGAAGGTTCTTCAGATTACAGGTCAACAAAATTCAAGAACATACTAGTTGATTATTATCAATAATTAATAATCAAAGGTTGGCAAACATTTCAAAAAAATCCAACATTTACTAGAGATGCTTTTCTATTTTTTTTTTTTTTTCATTAAAGCCATAAAATACTTCTTTAAAATTTATGTTTTCAGGTACATCAGATAAAAGCTGATCAATTTATTGTTTTTATAAAACTTTACAATTTTTTTTTTTTTTTTATAGTTTTATTTTAACAATCACTGGATCTTAGGTGTCCCTGGTGTAAATATGGCATTACTAACACGTTATAAAACAGGAAAAATAGGTATTAGAGAGCTACGATAATAATGAATTGAATAATATATTTAAAACATCATTCCGATATATCTTTGTTTGAAATATTGAACTTTTTTTTTTTTTTATTTAAGTGGCATTAGGTCATCAGAATTTTGAAATTAATTTATAGAATGTTTTCGCAGAATTTTATTTTTACTGTGGGATGATTTATTTCATATGAGATTTTATTAAATCTTATCCTTTTTTTTTTTTTGTTCTGAATAGCTTACGCATTGTATCCAATAACTTGCGTTCAATATCGTTAGGAAACGTCTTTTAAACAGGTTTCTTTTAGACAAAATATTGCTCGTCTTACAGCCGTGATTGACATCTCCTAGAGCTGTCATAAAGTGATGGACGTAACGTCTTCTTAACAAGGGTAGGATATTTTATCCTTGTAAATTATAAAAATTTACTTTGAATATGACTTATTATTTATTGAAACATAAAAAATAATCATATAACGGAATCTTGAATTGCTCAAAATTCGATATTTATAT
>NW_027110798.1:162225-167360 GCF_000696795.3 Halyomorpha halys | reverse complement strand
AAAGAAGGAGTTGGTAAAATTAAAAAACTATATATCAATTATGCTGATCGATTAGCTTTAATTTTAAAGTAAAATCATTTTATTTCTAATAGCAATTCTATAACTGGTTGCCAAATGATAATTATTTCTTTATCTTTTGAAGCCAACACTATAAAATAGGCCTGTATATAAAAACTTTTCATTTACAATTTATAAACCTGATTGAAATATGGAATATCTTGGTTGCTGTTGATTCTATGGGGGGGGGGGGTATATAAAAAGAAACAAGTATATTCTAATGCAACTTAAAACAACACAAACAAAAATAAAATAGTTAAATACATAAAATTCAAATATGATGTATCTTCCAGAAATAAGGTTTAAGATAAAATGATATGAAAAAGGAGATTAAAAATTATTAAATCCGGGGGAAATTATAGTGAAAATATTATTCAACTTATAATAAAATATATATTATTAGTTGAATTATTTTCTAGGTATTATAATATAATAATGATTTCATTAATTTAAGTGCTACTAACAAAACGTTTAGTCACTTAGGCCGTACTTTTTTCCTCATCGTTGTTTGGAAACAGATTATAAGTGATTTACGTGTATTATTAATGCTTCAAAACCGCGAAAAAGAATGTTGAGTGTAGAAGAAAAATATTGAGAAACAAAGAATACCCTTAATTAAATTAATTTTTTTTAAATAATTAAAAACATGAAAAACAATACCTGTTTAAATTTTCACTTAAATTCAGAAGTTTCCTTCTTATATCCGAGGGCCTCGAGGTACCTAAATGTATCTGAAGTAAGCCAATTAAAAATGCACCCACCCTTCGACGATGAGTTTCGATTTTCAAGTGTCTGCCAGCCATTTTCTCTAAAAAATATATACACAATGTATATTTAGACAAAATATATACGTCGCATTCAATATAATTTTGATCAATTTCTTTTTATACATTATTTTATAGTACTTTGAAACGAAGTACTATTACTAGACAAACGGTTGTGCAAGGAGGTGATTTCGTCAGAATCACTCTAATTAATACGGGTGGACCCCGCAAGTCTCGCAAACTCACAGGGTTGACTCACATCTATGGTAACAAAATAAAAAAAATATATCTATATAGCCGGATTCGAACCCGGGTCTTAGGAGTTAAAAGCAGAGAGCCTTACCACTGAGCCATGCAGCATCCTCATTATCTATATTGTTTGTAAAATATTATTCTTCATAGCGTTATGTAAGGAAATAATTTTATGGATTCAATGCTTCGAAATTTGGTACAGACGTAGATGAAATTTCTTCACTTGATCTTGTAGCTGTCTTATGATAATATTATCATTTTCTTCCAGAAGTACTCGTGAATGACATCATATATCCTTTGAATAATCAAATAAGCTTCATTATTTATCTCATTTATTTTCTTTTTCATAGTTATTTTTATCTTGAACATGCTAGAACTTTTATTGTAATGATTCCCAAATCATACTCCACAGATACAGGATGGTTCGCCTACTTTTCGTTATCATCAATAGATAATATTTAATCCTTGGATGTTTTATTTAAAAATAAATGAAGTTTCTTACTTGAAACATTTATAGTAATTTTTCTCTTCTTTACCACTTAAATATAAATGCAACCTTTTCCTTCTGGGTGACTACCCCTCTTGACAGTCTGAATGAAGGCTTGAACATACACGACCCCAATGCTAGCTTCGGTATTCGCTCCATGAATCTTCAAGTCGTTTCGTTGTTCAAGAGACCGCGGTACTGAAGTATTCATTGGGGTGCGAATGAGAGACACACTCTGTCAACCAATGAATTTTTCAGTAATGTGTCCCTCATACAATACTTTTTGTGCCACATCTCTGGGTGCTTAGGTTTCCACTTCATTTTCAGATATTTGAATTATATTTAGAAATTCACAATAAGTTATCTAAAAAAATTCTAAATCTGTATTTCCTGTAAATCGTATGATTGTTTAAGTTAGGCTGTGAGTTTAAAAAAAGTATTGACAAAAATCAGGTCGTGGATTTGATAATTTTTGCATTGAGTTTTTAGGAAATTGTTGCATCAAATGTATCAATAATGCGTAACTATTTTTAATTTGGTTTGACTTAGGAGTAACGCAGCAGAACGTCATGAAAGTGCGCTTCCACGAAGCGTTCAAAATGTTTGCAAAGGTCTGCAAATAGGTATGCATGGCTTATGAAAACAGCCACGCGCATTCGCAAATATCTATGCAGCATCGAATTGTAGTTCACAGTACTGCCGATACACCAAAGCTATTCCATGTTTGTGCGTTAACAGTGAGAACAGTCGTCGTATATGACAGTAAGTTGAATTCATAAATTTCTGAATCTAAAGTTTATTTAGCGTTTTATTATTAAATACTTTCATATATATTTTTTAAAACATTAAAATATTTATATTATTATATACTAGATTTATTTCATTATCAATAGTCAAATTAAAATAGAACATTTTATTTATTTTTTCAACTAAGATTTTAATAATGCTCATTAATATTTTTTTTTCATTTAAAAGTTATTAAATTAAAATGTTACCCAAGTAATAAGTTTTCCTTTTAGTTCCATTAACTCATATTTATATTCAAACCGATTACAAAAGTTCAAAACCTTCTAAAAACAAATATTTGATGACGACAATAGGTCAAACTTTTGAATTTTTGATAGAAACACTCCTACTTATTAACTATAAACTACTTAATTAATACTACAATGTTCAGAATACTAATTGAGAATAATGAATAAAACATTACTATAATCTCAATTTGTATTGTGTACATTGTAGTGTTTAATAACTAGTTAGGAACATTCTGTAAAAAAAAAAGTGTCAGGCAAGTGACAAAAAAGGGGTAATTAAAGAATGTATTGACATTTTATCAATATTGATTTTTTTTTTTTTACAAACCTACAATAATTTTTTATTTATTTTTTAAAAATTCATTTATCTTACTAATTTATAACGATTAAATAATGTTTTATTTATTTACACTATTCATTCGTGATATTACATTATCATTCGTATTATTTGTTTGCTAACTTCATTGAATGTTTTCAATATGTCTAGCAAATAATGCTTCAATTGCTGCACCTCATCTAATAATATTTTCTAACAGAGGGTTTATTAAATGTTTAAAAACTTCTTTTCCTATATTTGCCTCCCTATCTCCGTGTAGCGTCAAGATATAATTTTGAATTATACTTCATTGCAAAGAGAATAAAATGCTGTATACCCTTCTCACTTACAGTACCCAGCAAGATTTTTAAATTTCGAGCAATTCTAATTTAAATACAAAACAGATAATGTAGCTCCCCACACCTCCCGTTTCATCTCTAGAGTTCTCTCGCGTCACGAGATCAATTTACTTCCTATAATTATTTTTCTTAGATTGTTGAATGTTTTTCTTTAATTTATTTATTAGATGTAATTTACAACTCTACAAAATAATAAATACAAAAAGTAAATATGTGTAATGTTTCATTTACACTTGAAAATTTTGGGAAGGAACCACCCATTGTTGGATTGTAAGGATTTGGTGCGGGAGGAATTTGATGGTTTGGTAGAGCCCTAGAGCTCAGTTCCATGTGTCCAAATTGGTCTGATCATCATATTGAATAATAATTTTTTGTAGGGAATGGGTTTATCAAGAAGGTGTTGTAGCAATCGAAATCTACAAGCAGTTTCATGTCGTTTCAGTCATGTATGTAGATTCCAAGTAAGTCTCTTGTCAAGATGGAGTCCTAATTATCGAATTTGTTCAACAGGCCTTAGTGGAGTATTTAAAAAGGATACTGTATGACAGGAGGGTAGAGGTTTATGATGGAGAGTAAAGGTGATCAAAGAAAGTTTTATTTCAAAAATGTTATTTCCACTGTATTGGTGACAATAAAATCATGAAATATTAGATACATGATTCAAGTGTACAACAGAAGTCGGTTATTTTTTTTTTTTTTTCATCTTCTCGAAATAGATATTTTCTCAGCAATCTATTTTTTTTTTTGTTGACCGCAGATTAATTTGGAGAGCCTATCTCTTGAGGTTTTAGTACTGTATTATTGGTAGAGCAGTATTTACTTCCAAAATTCTAACAACTATATTTGTGTAAATATAAAACAAGATGACGATGATGATAACGGTAGGGAGATATTAGTATTCCTGTTGACTAATCATATGACTGTTCCCTGCCCATACACCATTGAGAGCCGAGAAATTAACATGACACTATTTGATCAACTTGTTTACTCACCAGGCAGCCCTTTAATATCCGCCCCCCTGGTTCGTTATTCCTTGGAAATTCTCGGAAAAGAGAGTAAAGAAAATTAGTTTAGGTAATGGCAAAGGGAAAGGGATCCTTGTTTGCCAGTGTCTTGTACAAATATATATCATATTTGTGTTCACTTCCAGAAAACATTTATTTTCAAAACCTCGTTTCTAGCCCATAGAGTAGATCATGTATTCCGTTATTTGTATGGTGGCTCTATTATTCATTCTGCTTGGTTTTAAGGTCAAATAATCTTCATATTCATAAATAAAATTGTAAAGGTTGTTTTATTATGTGTATTAATTTGATATTTTTTTGAGAAATTATGTTCGTTACATAACACAAATAGTAACTCTTTATTAATTTTACAAAGCTCAAATTATAATGGCTTAAAATCTATTCATAGTGGAATATGAACTAAAACGTCCCCTAAGCCGACTAAAAAACCTGAACAAATTTTTTTTTAACAATTAATATTTATATTGTGTAGTACTACATTATGATGACATAATGTAGTACTTATGTCATATGTATAAGAATATGAATTCTTCAAGCATTAGTAATAGTATGAACACTATATTTTCAAAGATATAAAAATGATAAATTAAATGGAACAAAATAATATAAAGAAAAACATATCACTCTATTATATAGTAAATATTTAGTGATCACCGTGTAATATTTTATTTTATATATAAGGTGGAATAATAAAAGTAGATTGTAAAAATTGAGTTTTTTTTTCTAAGCCCCATTGGTGCTTGGGTTTGAGGCCAAGATGGACAAAAATCGGGTTAAGAGACATTAGATATTTTGGATAAAAGTTTGTTTTTGTTTGAGTTTGTTTTTATTTTCAAAACCT
>NW_027110798.1:156400-161482 GCF_000696795.3 Halyomorpha halys | reverse complement strand
TTAATTTTTTCCTTTTTTTCCAACTAAAAACTTTTTTCCAACTAAAAACTTTTTTCGTTTTTTTTTCCAACTAATTGTTTTCCAACAATTAAAAATAAAGCTATAATAAAATAAAAAGTATTGAATATTTCAAAATATTTTAAGTATCAAAGTCATAAAAGAAATTTTTGTTTCTGATTTTGTCAAAAACTGAGATATAGTATTCTTTAAAAATCTTCAGCATGGAGATGATTTGTTTATGAGAATAACTATCAAATTTAATTTTTCCGTCCACTAAATGCCGACATTTTTTAATTTATTCAAGTGTACCTATCTAAATGGATTATTTATGCAGACATTTCCAGGAAAGAGTAAAAGTTGTTGTTATTAATACACTATTTTAAAACTTAATTAGCTTACACCAGTTTTCATAGTACGATTCCAATTATTTCCTTTGGTAAAACACAAATCGTTTCTCCAATCAGTTCCTTTTCATGTAACACAAATTAGTTCCTTTTATAGCTGCACTTGGCATTAGGTGTATCATGCTTTGCCTCTGCTTCGTAATTCATGATTCCAGTTATGGGAAATAATTATATGTTGTTGATCGACCTTGGTGTATACCCACCTTAAAAGTAGGAAAATATTTGCATCAACAGTGATTTGAGACAACCGTTGGTCTAGAAACAGTACTTCCTTACAAAGTATCCCCTCATCCCTAGTTCCCTATAGTTAGAGTCCCTGAAAAAACTGAACAAATGGTAGTGTAATACACTGCCGTGGAATGACGCCCGGCTTGTAGATTCCAGAAACTTTGGAACAAGGGGAATTCCAACTTATTATGTTTCAATTATTTTAATTAGGTAAAACAGAAGTATATTAAATTCAAAAGTCTAGCTATTATTCACATTTCGTTCTCAGTCATAATTCCAATTTCAAATTTTCCCTATTTTATGCGAAATAGACTTATCAAACTTGATGTTTGCCTTCAGACAAGCCTCATATCGCGTAATCTAAGTTGGTCTCTTGAAACCATCCCAGTTCTCAGTTCTTCAACTTTACAATGAACCCTATCACTCTGATGTTTAAGTTCTAAACAGGCTCTCCTGTTTCCAATCTCCCTGTTTCCAAGTTGATGCAACCACTTCAGACCATTCCTTGGTTTCCTGTCATAACTAAATTGCTTTGTATTTGGAGTAGTGTTTGTGGAATTTGTGACATTGACCCGTAAACGGAGTTATAACAAACAGATATAACGTTTTAAATTGGGTTTATGTATTTATATGTCGGATAGTTTCTTAGTTATTTTTGCGACTTTTAATCATAGTAAACGCATTTAATGGAAGATTCAATGTTCAGTATAATTGGGTTATGGAGTGGCAAAAAAATTAAAACTAATGTGAAAATTATGCATAAATAGATTTTATGTTTTTAAATAAAAAATTATATAATTATTATTTTATATATAACTCTTATATTCAATAATATATTGAAATGGGACTGACCTCCTTATTATGGATCCAGTGCTTCCAGCCATTTCCAAAAGTCAATGACTAGAAATGAATAAAAATAACATAACACATTTAATATTTGTGTAAAAAATCTTAAATATTTTTCGATTAGTAAGATAAAAAAATATATATTTCAAATGTTAAGGTTTGTATTTCATAGATACTAATGCTATATCAAAGATCCATCATTTACGTTTTGTGTCATTGAGGAAGGAAGATTCCCTTATCTTTGACAGTACGTTGGGGCCAATTTCTTCAGCAGTATTATGGTGTGACGAAAATACTGAAAATTTTATATTACCTATTACCTCATTGATAGCTCATTTTCATCAGTAATAGCTTTAATGTTATAAATTATGGTATATTATTATATAACAAATATATACTTTATATATATATATATATATATAGGTATAAAATAGGTTTCCATTGGTGGTTCAAAAGTCATTTTAAAAAACGACTAATATATCCACTTGATGGACTCCCTGCATTTTTGTATAATGTGTATTATTACTTTTTGGTACAACTTAAACTATTTGTGTGGAACATTAGAAACAATACCTTAGGCATTTTACTTGTTATTTTTAGTTAGAATTAGGTACTTACAACTGTGAAATAGAAATTATAAATAAAAAATCTTTCCAGTTTGAAGACTAGAACTACAATATCACCAAAATCGCCCTCCATAATATGTATCTCCTTCATTATATCTAGAATGAGTTCTCTCATTATTTTAGTTTCATTATATTTATTATATCAAAGAGAATTTTGTCGTTCTACGATATATCTTATTAAAAATCATAAAGGAAACTCTAAAAAAATTATTATCGAGTTAAGAATACCAATTGACACTAGATTAACTCCTGTTTTTCTCTTTTACTTGTTCAACGTGAGAAACTTTAATTCGATGTCTTGCCAGTAGATCGCGACGTACAAAAAAAGAGAACACAATAATACAGTTTGTACGAAGAGAGTAGCGCATTTCAAATTTATGTCTAGTAAACAGGCTAAAAATGAAAGTAAAGAAAAATCAGGGTAGGTTATTACAATTATATTTTATTGAGTTAATAGTTTTGTAAAATTTTGAAAATACAAATTCTTATTTTTAGTTTTAGATAATCTGTTCTTTATGAGTTTTTCTTAGTTTGTTGTAATAACTACCGGTATTTTTTAAAGAGGGCTCATTCGTTAATTGCAATACTATATGAAATAAAATACAATAAGTAACCGATTATAACCTCAGTATAATATAATAAAATAATGATATTTTTTTTAGTCTAGCCACTATTATTTATGATAGAAAATAATTATATTAGAACATAAGTGATCCAAAAATTGTTCCATTATAAATTACTAATAATTATTTGAATGCAATTTATTAAATGCACTAGCTTTAGTTAATGATATTTGAGGAAACCGTTCCTACTTACAATAGTGGTAGTTAAATGACAAGGTAAATATTTGAAATATTATAAACTTTGATAGAAAATGAGTTTTAAATATAGGAATAGAATGACAAAGCCGAGTTCAAAAGAGATACTTTTGTAGATCATATTGCACCCCCCCCCCCCCTGGGCTCAGATTTCCTCTGGTAAGTCCTTCATTAAATACCCTTTCTCACCGATGGTGCCGTCCCTTTGAACAATGCCTTCGTGGTATAATATTCGTCTAAGGTACTATCTATATAATACGTGGTCAGATGTGTCGCTAATGAACCCAAAGTGTTTCCTTACAATCTAGAAAAGTATTTTAATACCAAAAAAAATAAAAGGAAATCCTTTCCATTCCACCCGTCCCACTTAATCCTATTTTGGCGACAGTCTTATGTTATCGTTGAAATAATTTTTTTTAAACAGGAAGAGGATAATTAAGCTAAGAATATTCGTTAAATCGAGAAACATTTTAGAAGTGACTAAAATAAGAAAAACTCTCTAAAATAGGTAGGAATTCTATGATGATGTAGACAGGTGGTATATTTAAATTAACACAAGTTTTTTGTTCTTATTCATGACTAGAAATTCTGGACAAAACGTTGGCCCTCATATATAATTTACTTCACTGTGTTCTACAAGGACCGTACCCCTAACTACCTTCTCCTTATATATACGTATATATATATATATATATATATATATATATAGTATAATTCTAATTTTATGCTGTTTGAAACGTCTGAGTCCACATCTAGGATTGTCGTATCTTTTTCTTATATTTATTTATAGAATTTCCCAAACTTTTGAACACCCAATTATTATTTTTAATGAGGTGTATTTTTTATCATAATCATGAATGAGAGATAGTTGACCGTGGATGACTTATACAAGGAGAAGATGGTTGAGGGGTGCGGTCAAAATATAACAAAAATAAGTTGAAGTAACTTATTTAATCGAGCCAACGTTTCAGCCTGGATTTCTAGCCTTCATCAGGGCTAAGAACAGAACGAGATAATAACCTATGAACACAGAAAATATAGACAGAATGACATGAATTAAATAATAGTACAGAGTGGAATTAATAAAAGTAATAAGTAAATAATTGAAAGTATAAAAGTAAATAATAAGTAAGATTTCAAGCGAACAGGTTCGTTTTATGTTTTATTCTTTATTTTACCCCCACCCCTTCCTTTTCTATTTTTTTCTTAATTTTCCTTACGCACGTCATTAGTTATGTTCATAATATATTATTGTTGTTGCCAATTTTTTTCACTATTCATTTCTTTTGTTAAACTTAACATACATTTATCCCAAAACGTTGGCACGATTAAATAAGTTACTTCAACTAATTTGTGTTATATTTTTACCGCACCCCCGACCATCTTCTCCTCGTATAGTTATTATTTTATGCAATCTAGTGGTTTATAATCTTCAGCCTTTAAACTATTGGTAAAGTATCTATTGGTATTTTTTTAAACATAATTATATTTCTTTAAAAGTGTACTTAACGGCCTTCGATCCTGAACGACTCGTTACCATGACTGTTCTTCGGTTGTTAAACACATTATTTGGTACAATTTCGATTTATTTTTGTCAATATTGGTATATGAAATAATAATAACTATATTATGCTTCATAACGATAGAAGGCAAATTGTGATTCTACATGATAGTGACATATGCCTCCGTTCCCCCGTCGTTCTGAGGAAAATACTGATCCCCTGATCCTGCAGTTGATCAAGCTCAACTCTATATCTGTGAAGCATCATGATCCGCAGAATTCTGGAAGATATATAAAAATAAAGTAAAATATAAAGATAAAGCAGACTTATGCGGGTCGAAACAACTTGAGAACAAATCACTAATTAACTTTTGTACTCATGATGTGATTTTTTAATAATTGTAAACGCATTTATCTTGATAAATAGAAATAAAAAAAGTGACTATGACTGATTTTGAACCATAATATATCGAATTCAGCTTACAACTGTTATATATTGAAAATAAAGAAACTTTTTTAAAAACAACAGAAAATCGCATATATTTTCTTTAATGTGAAATAATCGCTCAACCAATATCAACAAAAACGACAGTATAACAAATACAAATTTTATTAAACTATAAAATTAAAATTAAAAACTTGTGTGTGTATATGTATTT
>NW_027110798.1:134552-156159 GCF_000696795.3 Halyomorpha halys | reverse complement strand
ATTAAAAATAATACACCTCATTAAAAATAATAAATTATACCCATTGGGGGTTCAAAAGTTTGGAAAATTCTATAAATAAATATAAGAAAAAGATACGACAATTCTAGAAGATGTGGACTCAGACGTTTCAAACAGCATAAAATTAGAATTATACTAATCTTTATCCCATGAAAAAGACATTATGACCAGGAATGAGCCATTCAGCCGTATCACTATAAATTCATCCTTCGGCCTTTGTATTGGTTGCCCTCATGACCTCAAGGAATGTTTCAAATAAATAGGAATGGTGATAAGAGGTCCTACAGTTCAACTCTTTTTTTAATGGCTAAGCTTCCCTAGACTAAATTTCTACTTACATATAATTTAATTTATTTTTTGAGACCGGTTTTTTTTTTCCAATTATATAATAATATCATAGCTTTAAACAAAGTTATGACATATTCTGCCTTTGTAAAAAATATAACGTGGTCTTTATAAGCTATTTGTATCCACTTTTTTTTCTTATTATAGTTTTTCTACCCTATTTAATTCCGTAAGAGATGTTGTAAATAGAGTTTATGAGAATAAACTGGTTGAGACTATGTAGATATTTTTTATTATACATTTCTACTGTTTTGTAGGGTCATACTTACCAGCCTGGTAAGATTTATGGAGTTACTTAAGGACCCTTAGATTTTCCTAACTCTCACTTTTATCTAAACTATCAAAATAACAATCAATATGGCTGTTGTAGATGGACCCCTCCAGACGGACAGGCCGCCGACAGCGCGGACGGCTGGTCCGGAGCGAGCGAGTGGTCGAGTCGCATCCACAGTTCACCGCCTGGGACGTCTTCATCAGGGACAGCCTCCTCCAGATAGCTTGGCCGATATCACTGTCCTCTGACAACGAGACAGCCGACGCCCTGGTCAAATCGAGGTAACTAGCTAGTTTTGGCTATACAATTTTTCGATTTCAGGTTTAGTTACTTCTTCATGTAAACGTGTTCTGGTTCGACCTCTTGGATCACAAATAGGTTGCCCTGAAAGAAATAACGTATGCCACCCTCATTTTGCGTGGATAAGAATTATTTTTGGCGTTAATATTATTTTAGACCTGCCTCAACTAACTTGTTGGTCTTTATTTCTCATAATGTATTAATTTGGAAATACGTTGTTATTATACTTTTTATATTTGATATTAAGTAATGTTACATATCGCATATTAAAAAAATCGAATTCTCTAAGAATAAAGTAATTTACCATTGCATAAGGCATTTGTTACTTATTCACTTAAAACAAGTAGATTTGTCAGAACATGAATAGATGTGAGTCCCTCAAGTCGTGTTTAAAAAGTTCATTGTTGTGATTGAACGCAATAACTTTATTTTTCACAATTGCACAGTAATTTATTATTGAAGTTACTTGTATATGTCATATAATAGTGGTGGTTAAGCAACCGGTGTTACGCATAGAAGCAGAAAAGAATTACAGTATGCTTTAAAATATATTATTTTAGTTAAAGTTTCAATAGTGAATCTCTGTAACCAACCAAGAAAGAAAAAGAAAATTAAATCCCTTATAAGTTGTACTTTTCGTACGCAGAATCCAAAAAATAAAATAAAAACCGTTCAACGTCCTCGACCTATCTCTGAGATTGTTGGCAGATTTTTTTTAGATTTGGCACAAGTCACAAGTTTAACCGACGATTGGCCTCGGAACTCGAGATTGCCATCCAATGGCAATCCAATTGCCAGTTTTTCTTATTTGTTATTTTCTGGTATGATAAAACAATATTTTAAATTATAGGAAGATGGTCCGAGTGTGGTTAAAGAAAAACTCAAATAGTGATTAAACTATTTAATTACGTACATCAGAAATGACTAGTAGAAGAGTCAGAAAACAAAAGAAAAAAAAGGCCCCGATAACTGCCCTACGTAGCAGATTGTGACCATTACGCGTCACTAAGATGTAGACTTGTAGGCTCTAATAGAACCCTAGAATATGAGGCTTCCTCTATAGATTGGGTGTCCCTCGATCTAGAGAAGAAAAGTTCGGTATAGAGGAATAAAAGATATAAAAAGAGTCATTCCGTTGGCCTGTCTTGAGGTTGGCGAAAAGTACACTTGCATATTCCCCCATTATTATTAGTACCATGTATATTTTCGCATAACGTATGTATATGGTGACATACATATGTGTAACGTATATGAAAGTATGTGTGGAACAGATTATATCATGTAAATACATACATGTTAACATAATTTCATTTTTGAAGTTAAAAAGTATAAATTAGAACGAAAAATTAACATACTTTTATGTCGTAAATATTATAGAATGTTTGTGTTAAACTTTATAATCATAATACAGTTAAAATAAAAATTAGATTATATTTGGTTTATTATTATTTATATTTAATTATTTTAATTATTTATATTTATATTTAACTACTGTATCGAACATCTTTTATGAACTGCATAACTTATAAAAAGACTCAGAAAAAGTTGATAAAATTAGGTAATCTAAGTTGGGAATAATCCGAAAGTTTAATACAAAAAATATTATTTATTTACTACTTCCAAATTATCGTTAATAAATTTATATTCTTTGAAGGAGAATTGTTGAAAATCCAATTATTTAAAATTTTATGTATATGTACCAGAATGTTTTGTAGTATATATATATAAAAAAAATTGGTCGATCTTTACGGAAAGGTTTCTATTATGGAATGATTCTAATCTTCTAAAGTGATCTCTTCCTCATATTCTACCAAAATCATGAACTGAAAAAAATTATGTTGGTTAACTTAATGAGATGGCCAAGACGAAGCTATATCACTAATTGGAAAGAGTCCAAATGGCGACCATTAATAAAGTGAGTATCCTGTAGCGAAAGGGGAAACGGTTAAAAAATAAATTGGCCTACCCGAAATAAATGGCCTGAGGACACTGGATTAGTGGCCTAATTTTTCTAAACAGCCTTCCATCCATTCTCTAATGGTCCTCCGGCTTACTTTTTAAGGCTCAAGAATTTAACTCTTCCAATACTCTTCTTTCTAATCATTCACTTTAAATTTAATAAAATTCCTAAATCCACTGACTGTGACGGTAAGATACAATTTCTCTGATTAGTCGTTGTCCGTTACTTTTAAATATCTTTTATTAGTCTTGAAACCGGAGTTTTTGAGTCTAATTAATTAATAAATCAATAAATTAAACTCTGAAAATGGATGCACTCAATGTAATAAAAATATACCTTTGTTAAAGAATTACATGAGGGTTGAGAAACTGATATGAGAGTGTAGTTAGGAGGTTTTAAATTTATTTAAAATTAATGACTAACACTGGAATATTTATTTTTTTCTCTCAACTCGTCAATATTCTCTCTATATGATTGGTCTTGTAGAAAGAATAGTGTTTGATGACATTTTACAAAATAATTGGAAATAACAACTTTGACTTTTGGGGGTAAGTGGTGAAAGTTTGGTCAGTTGCATCCTGGAAAGTAGCGGTCGTACGATGTACGGTCCACCTTGGAGTTAACAACACATTGCCTTACCAATGAGCCACGCCACTATCCTATATCTAGATAGATCTATACGGTTGTTTAATTATAATAAAAAACAAAAAAGATATGAGGTAAATGATTTTTGTATATAAGACAAATATAGAGTCATATTTGGTGAAGAACGACCACTTATGACTCTATTTAGTGAGGAAGAGAAAACACGAAGGATTTTCTAAAGGAAGTAATTCTAATCCCGTGGTTTTTAAATCGATTAAATGGAATCTTCCATTAGGGAGTGATTAGAAGAATGTATGAGGAAAAGATGGAAGATGTTGGAATACTTCAGGCTCGAAGATACTATTCACATTAGGATAAAATTCTATTATTATTATTATCGAAAAAATAGAATAAAATCTTAACCTGTCAAACCTGATGGTAGTGATGGATTTTCTTGAAATCTGGGAAATATGGTCTTTCGAAGACATTTCGGCTTGAGAAATGTTCTGATCACAGTTGATCTCAACATTTTGAGTTAATATGAGGAAGGTTAAAAATAAATCTATACCACTTCAACCCATGAAGGATCAGCGGTGCGTATACTTTGCACTGTTCGTGCTAGTACTATTACTAGGCCAACGGTTGTGCAAGACGGTGATTTGGCCACAATCACTCTCAACCGCCTGATAGTTCCCCAAATAAGGGTACCCATTTTATGAGGCTGATATAGATATAGGATAGAGGGCTCCTGAACACACAGGGTTGACTTATGGCTATTGTAATAGAATAAATAATCATCTTTCACGGCCGGGTTCGAACCTCTAGGGAATGCCCATGGGTCTATGGAATAAGTAGCACAGTACCTTACCAATGAGCCACTCCGCTCCCCTTGAAGAAGATTATTCAGTAATATTACATTTTGTTAATAATATAATTTTTCTGCCAAATATAACATGTTTTACATTTAAATTATTTTATTTACAGCAGTTCTTAGAAACAGAAAAATCATGTTGGCATAACATTCAGCAATTTTCTGCATTAATTTTCTCGTTACTACTGCAATATGCATTATAAGTTTTTCCATCTAGGATTTTTTCCTGAGACTATTCCTAAAAAAATGACTAAAAAAAAAATCAGAGGAATTTAAAATGAGGTAATGTCGCAGAGAAGAGGTAATGTTCTTGAACAGCCACCTTGGGAATCACTTCTGCGGAGAACTTTCACGGGATGGTATATAGGTGCCACGTGGAGAAAATTAAAGGGACAAGTTTGTATATTCTTTATAATAATTTTGTTAAAGATATTAATACAATTTTATAAAGATTAAAAGAGAGACTTCTAACTCAGGGAAAAAAATTTCTTCTTATATTTTTTTTAAACAGCGTTATTTAGAACATTACAACGGGAAGAGTCCCACCATTATTACTAAAAACTAGGTAATTTTTGGAAATTTAAATATTTAACAGTTATTGAAAAAATAAATTCTGTATGTGTGATCAATGAATCAGAATTTACCATTATTCAAATATTGCACCTATGCGTTATATGATATGTTTAAAAGACAATATATAATTTTTGCCAAAATTTGTTATTGATAATGAGTTATCTGAATGACTTAATGTTAAAGTTAGAAAATTCTACTTAAAATCACGGTTCTCCGCCAGTTTAAGTCTATCCTCTTAATCCTACTGGAGTTGGCACTTGTATCACAATATCTTTTGCTATAACATCAAATCTTGATTCGGATTCTTTCACATATTTGCTGACATATCCAATTTGTTTATAAAATTTTATCAAGTTTCAAAGTGATGTTAATTTTTTTTAAATTAGTTTTATCCGACATATACATATGTGGAAATATAAACGTTTCAATAAATTCATCAAAACCTCTTCAAATATACCTGTTTCAAAATTAGTTCCTCCTTTTTTTTTTTTCTTTCATTTAAAAGTAGCTAAAATTAAAAAAAAAACAACGGCATGAAAGACGCCACTCTCCGCCATCCGTGGTAGTCTTACTTTTGAAACACACTTTTTTGGAGTATGTTACTCGATGTAGGACGTTGTGATGCGCGCATCACACCAATTTTTTTTAACCTTCTCACCAAAATCAATTAGGTGAGTTGTGTAAAAGGACCATTTTTTTTTTAAACATTTTTTTTGTCGAATATCTAATTTTTGTAGATACTTGATGACCAAACGTTCCGAACATCCTAAAATCAACATAAACGCAATTTAATTTTTAGATAAATATTTTTTATAATCTTGCACTAGGTAAATATTGCGTACATTAACATAAAAATATAACATTTCTTATTATGTAACATAAGACTTGATTTTATTGAGACTTCTGGTAATGAAAATGCTGCCCTATTTGTTGATCAGATCTAAAATTGTACTTAGTTGGTATGTGAGCAGAAAGCCTTCCAATCTCATGCAACCCATATTTGGGTCGAATTTCCACACTAGCCTGCTACTGTGGTGGGCTCTTACCTTCAAGGGTGGAATTGGATAACCCCTACTGTTCTTGCCAAGTGGTCCAAGCTCAAGAGGATAACCGACGCTGTTGGTTAGAGACTTTGGGCAAAGTTTTGAACTGATTCATGCTGAACTGATGGTTTTAGCACTACTGTTTTATGTGTTGATAATAATGGCTTGACTGTTAGTTGTATAAAGTTACGTTTCAAAAGTTCCTCTGTCATTCGTAACATTTACTTTAAAATTTTGAGGGTTATACTCAAATTAATTAATTATCCTTAATCACTTATTTTAAATGTTTTTTTTTTAAAAAAAAGAGAAATTTTGAACCAAATTATTTTTAATTAATTTTTTTCTTTTTGTTGAATTTGAACGAGAAAAATATTTTAAGAAGCTTGGCTAAGTTCAGAAATAGAACTTTAAACGTTTCATCGTCATTTACGAGCGTTTTCCTACAAAAAAAGTTATAATAATATGGCATTGCAAGAATCTGGTATTTTAAGTAGTCTTTTTTTGGAAAACGTTAAAAAACAAGCCACCATTATTGTTTTGGCGTGACGTCATTTCGACATAAACATACACTAGGCTTATCTACTCAGTCCTAGTGTTATATTAATTTATTTTTTTATTTAAGCAATTGTCTATTATGAGATATCTTCGTTATCATCCTTAGCTGCAACTATAGCTAATTGCAAAAATACTACTACAAAGATTCGATCTAAGTTGTTTATCCAAGTGCGAAATGATTTCAAAACTAGAAACAATGGGTTAAAGCTGACTAGAAGGGATCTTAAATTATTATTGAATCTAAATAATAAATTATATTTTTGTGAAGATAATTTTGATCCAAGTAGAATGCCAGCCAGATACAAATATGTACTTTCTTCTTTCATTTACTTATAAGCTCCAATATCAACTTATGCTATTATCGGTTTGACTAATAAACATTTAACATATAAGTTTTAACTTTACTTTCACAAGCTTCATGATAATAAGAGAATCTGTGGACCCATGATTATACAACGTGGTTTGTTGGAATTTAATCAATGGTCCTTCTGTTATGATATCTTATCATTTACCATTTCACTGAATCTATCCAGTTCTTTAAGTCTTTTAAACGTACAATTAACATAATGTTAACGGACTAATTAATGGTATGCAAATATTTAAACGCTCTTTAATTTATAAGCATGTTAATTATGGGTATTTACATACGAATGTGAGAAAAAGGTACGGTAAATTATTTTTGTATCTTTGTTTGGTATATTTTAAGTTTTCCAAGATAACTGTTTTTCTCTTTTCTGTAGCGTATATTTATAACAGTTAACAAAAATTTAACTAGTTTGCAAAAATTTAATTAATTTATTATTTATTTTCTTGAGTTCTGGTTTTTCTTCCACAAGTTTGTTGGGGGGGAGGGACTCGGTTCAGAGTTCCCCAGAATAAATATAAATATTGCAAATAGTTAAGATTTTGTTTAAGATGTTATTTCCCTTTAAGTTTAACTTTGATTTTTATTTATTATTTTTTCTTATATTTCTTATTTTGTTATAATTTAATTTATATATTTTTAAATACGATGTGAATGAGCTCTATGATCCCTGATACCATTGTCCATAAATATAGGACTGAAGGTAATATTAAACATTATGAAAAGATATGATTAACATATTAATACAAATCCTTTTAAATTGGAGTGCATAATAAGTTGTATATAAATTTAATTATTTAATATTAATTTTTTTAAACTTTTTAACGCATTCCCATAACTCTGAGATGAACCACGGCCTTTTATCAAATTTCTGTTTTTCAAAAAACATAAATTAATATACTTTAAATTGCTTTCATATTTTTGATAAATTTTATTTTCTTCTAGTACTTTACTCCGTTTCTTCTATACTTAATACATCTTCATCCACACGATGAACAGATAAACAACTAAAAGTTTATGATATGTTTGTTTTCTTACTCTGAGATAGAAGTTTTGTCGATTTCAACTTACTTTTGACCATAAAAAGAAAGGAATTTGAAGCCAAATATACTTATATATGTCTGAGTGCAGTTTGGGTATTTTTCTATTCCTATTTTTCTTCTAGAAAAATAGTAGAATTTTCCAAGCCACGTATTATGTGACGTATTGTAATATTCCAGGAACCTTTATTACTTCTGGAGTCAGTCCAAGTTTTTGAATCGGATCTATTCTTTGAGAAATTTTGTTTATCTCTCTCGATAAATTTTTAGGTTTTTCTTTGAATTTCCTTTCTTGTTCACTTCATTCAGAATTCAGTTCGCCCCTTTTGCAATATTTCACGACGTGTTTTTCTAAGTTCACTGATCATTTTAATTGTGTGTTTTTCCTTACTTATCGTTTTTCTTATACTTTTTGAGAAATAAACTATTCCTCTAATGATAACTAAAAGATAATTCTGATAAAATTAAAAAATAAGCAAATGAAAAACAATAAAATACTGATTGATGAGCAGTAATCCAATACGATAATTTTCCAATCATCGTAACTTATTTCAGATGCACATACTAATATTTGCGTCAAATGCTGTAGATTTTAAAAGAAATAGCAAATTTTTATATCTACCCTAAATTTTTTAAATTACAAATTTATCTTTTATTAGTTGTAACATAAAATGATAACATTGAACAATATTGTAACACATTAGCGAAGGACGTAAAGAAATAAAGTAGTTTCATGCTTAAGAATATGAAACTTTCTGAACAATCAGTTTCTTCTTAATCCGAATTACTTTCTCTTTTTGAAATCCTAAATAATATAGAAAGTATAAAAATCCTAGTTAATAAATTAATTATTGTGTTTATCATTGTATGTTATTATTATTTTTTTCAATCCACACTTATATAAATAATACCTTATATAAACCTAATAAAAATAAAATATGTTTTCAATTATGATGTCTAATGTATATTAGCCTTAAGAAACGCAAAGGGTGTGAGCGTAGTGGCGTGAGTGTCAGAGCGCTTGGTTCGGAACGTTTTCGATTCGATTCCCATCTGTGATAATTAATATTTATTTCTCGGATTTCCCAGATACCAATCTAATCACTCCCACCTTGGTTAGTACGCGGCGGCAACTTCAAAGTAGCCACCAGGGGCTTGTAGAAAAGACCACAAGGTCCACTTTCGAACTGTTTCTTCTACTAGTTACCAATACTGATACCAAATATATAATTATACATTTGTAAACATTGGTGAAATGTGCCAATGTAAATAGAACTATTAGGTGTTTCTAAATGGTTTTTATCCAACGCCTCTGATAGATTCCCGAACCCCCCCCCCCAAAAAAAAAAAAGTAACCACTTGGCGTGCAGGACTTTGACACCTTCTAACTTTAGCCCTTGTGGGAGAGGGAGGGGAGATAAACAACCAAGCTAATACCAAATATTAGCTTTCCCATAATAAATCAAATTTGATTCAGTTCAAGTTTGCTTATACTATTAACAAAACAAAGCAAATTTTTTAACGAAATGAAAGTGTAGGAATGTGGTTGTACTAAGGTTAATTTTTTTTCTTAAGGTGCATTAGAAGATCTAGTTGCGAATAAACCGGAGATAGTTAATATCATTACTATTACCTATAATACTGTTAAATATCGGAGGATCAAGTTTAGTTAAATGTTATACACGAGATGGATAACGATAGTTGGATGTAATCTCTCTGTTGGAGTACGTTACAACTCATGGAGTCAAGTACTCCTGTAGTTACGACCGTCATTCGTCTCTGTGGAGTAGTTGGCACTCTCTGATTGCTCAAGTCTATGATTGTCTGAGCATTCCTAGCCACTCCATCTCCATAAGGTGGGACAGGTCTTCATATTATTCTCTTATATTTACTCGAAAGTTTAATTAAAATGCAAAAATCATCTCTTGTTTTTTTTCTTTTTTTTTTTTTTTAGTCAATTACAGCATTCTGAGTATTTCCCCACTCGGCATTTCCTTCCAAATCCTTTCTTTCTCATTATGAATCATTGTAGAATAGAGCTCTTTAATTCCAATTATTAAAAAAAACCTGACAACTTTCAAAGTTCACTTTTTTGTTATTCTCCCTTGCTTTTTATTTCGGATATTCGCGCACACATAACTTTCTGAATTTATTTACACTTCCGTTTTTGCTTTTTTATCGGTTTCCCAACCCCTGGTATAGGGGTTCAGTCGAAATTGTGTAGACGTAAACAATCCTATAAATCAGTCGAACAATGACCCAACCTAGATTGCTCTGTCCTGACTCCTATCAACAGAACCGTGGTCTGAATGTGCAAGATATTTTTATAGAAGGTAAGGATATTTCCAGGATATGGGATTTCGTTGTCTTTATTTATGAGATATGTTATTGTATAACATTTTTAAACCAACTAATAAATAAATCATTTTTCAAATATACATAGATGACCAGATTGATTATATTACTTTGATATTATAAACCCATATAAACTAGGAAATATATAGAGTTTATTGTAATTTTAAATATCAAGTATTTTTCATTTTTAACTATTATTACTTAATTCTGGATAGTACAATTAATTTTATTTACATTTCTTAAAAAAATTATTTATATCTATATATGTCTCTGTTTATTTTATGATTTTTTTAGTATTTACGATATCAAAATACATTGTCTGTAATACATATAATAATTGTCTCTCTCCATTCTGTCTGTCAATTCTATTTTAAAAGACATAAATAAGCCCTCTGACGAAATATAAAATAAAGCTCAGCCTTATATAGGCAGTATAATTATATAGTATAATCTTTAGGCCATAAAATCTTCACTTGTTGATATATCTAAAGCCCGAAATTGCCTTTTTCAAATTCCACATCTTGAGCGTTGCTGTTCATATGTTTAAGTAAACTAATCTAAGGGTTGATATATATTTTTTTTAATTCAGTACATATACTAACGTAGTGTATTTTAAACTGAAAACGACAAAAATTAATTGAAATGGTTTATAATTTTTTTTAATGGTTATTGATGGGAACTCCCTTCTTATACGGGCTTTCTTATCTTCCTTTGAAAATATTTACTTATAGGATGCCAATTAATATTTAGATTCGAATTGAGGTGGAGGTTCATCATTAACGATATAGTTTCAAATACTGATTCAGCACTCCTAATTTTATTATTTGGAAGTTATAAATTCACATCCGCTTTCAGGTCTAATTTTTTTTAAAAAATGAATTCTTTAACCAGACATTTGGTTCGTGAAGAAACTAGAGAATTCAATAAAAATGTAAAAAAAATCCGAAATTGTAAAATTTCCACGTTACTCTTAATTAGCATAAACGGTATATAATTTGAGGGCTGAACTGATGAATCCTCCAGATCTATCAAGTTTAATTATATATAAAGGAACAAAAATTAATATTATTATAATTTTTAATTGTATTCTTTTTCTTCTGTACAATTGTAACAAAAGTGTGATTAAAATGAAACATGCTTTCTTAATGCTAAGGAGTCAAAAATCTTATATTTATGTCTGGATGTAAACATTTTCAAACTTTTAGGGGCTTAATAAAACCCTGTTATATAATAAGTAAAGTAGATAAATAAAAAATAAGATCTATTTTAAGTCAACATTGGTTAAATATCAGACAAGGTTCAGGGAAGATCAACATTAGGTCAGCTCTACAAACTGAGCCTGATGTTGAAGATGTCTAAGGAATTGTCACCCATCAACTCTTGTTGATTCCAAAGCCACCAATGACAGTTTCAGTTGGTCTAAACTAAGCCCTCTTGGAGACAAACATCCCGACGAAATTGATTCGTCTAGTGAAGGGGAAAATGTCGGGCTCAAATTGAACGTGTTGGAGTTGACTTATCCGAGATCTTTGACACGAACTGCAGAATAATACAGAGAGGGCATGATTCCAGCTCGTTTACAGCTGAAGGAGTTAAGTGACTGCAACAGCACCAGTTCGATCTGCCCGGAGGAGTTGACCTTTATTCTGTTGTGGTCCCACAAAATAAAAACTTGATCCCCCAGCATCATTAGAATAATTTGGTTACGTATAGATAACCTCTCCCTTCTCCGTATGTTATAAAGCACCAGAACTGAGGTAGTAAACAAAAAAATGCATGATTCAGATTTTGGGGCACGCTAATGATTTCGATGTACGGGAGACAGCAGGAAGATTGCAATTAGCTGTTACTTTGGATTAGCAAAGCACTTTAGATATAGCCTGCTTTGACGAGGTCTACTGTGTAGATACGGATGGATCCACAAGATATGCGGATATTTTTGCTTTTCCTAAGAAGGGGAAGTCGGCAATCATTCTGGATCCCACTGTGAGATATGAAAATAACGACCTTGACCAGGCAAATAAGGTAGAGAGGGAAAAGAAGGAAATCTACGATAAATGTATCCCTTTCCTCAAGGAGTACTCCGTGAGGGCTTTGGAGAACGAGACTTCAACGTGAGAGGCCTCTGGTTCGGAGCCCGTGGAACTATTCCCAGCACAACTAGGAGCTTCATGGAGGAGCTCGGGGTCGATGTACAGGACGTAGCTAGGATGACAGAGAATGTAATACTTGACTCCCTGGGAATCATCCACCACCACATGCATGGAAATTAATGAGTGGGGGAGTTATCCAGAGGAGGGATGGTATGCATATCCTATTTGTTGTTTTATTTATCTATTTACTACTTTGTTATTTTTTATATTCTAATATTTGTTATATAGGGGAATATGTTGATAAAATGAAATAAGGGTTGTAAAATGGAGGGGAAAGAAAAAAAAAAAAAGGAATAAATTGAAAAGCTTGTATTTAGTATATTAATTGTAAAATAATAATGTGTGAAAAAAAAAATGTTATCTTTCTATTATATTGTATCATATCAAAAAATGTAATTTATAAATTTATATATGTCCGATCACGGATTGATCAGTATGCTGTGTAATGTAGCAACCCGATGTATTTGGGCAGCATGATTGAATAAATTTCTTTCTCTGTGTCTGTGTCCTTTCCATTATGAAAAAAGTTACACTTCACAAGACCTTATTCGCTTTAGTTTTAATATATGAGTAAGAAACATATGAAAACTGATGAGAATGCCCTTCTCTTTCTAGGTCCTTTTAGAGGGTGCGGCGTCTAGAAGACGAGAAGGTAGAATGTGTTACTCGCGGAACTTGATAAGGTTGTCGAGCTAACTAGATTTTCATAATGGGGCAATTTACGAAGGCCGGACACGCTGCAAAAACGGACAATGCCAAAACACCCACGAGGATGTTAACTCATAAATAAAAAAAGGTAGGTTATTCATCCCAACGAGTGGGTTCGGTATAGGGGGAAATACGCGTCCTGTTCAAGTTCTACGAGCTCTAAATTGAAGAGCTAGGTCTAGGGATGGAATTTAAGGTTGAAGGGCTAGGGCTAAGGTTGGAGTTCTAATTGAATTAACAACTTCAATATCACATTCGTTGGAGATTAGGTCCAAAATGGATACACCTTTCATTCCAAAATCCTTACAAACCTAAACCGATTAGTTCTTAATCTCTCATCTTTAACAATCGCAGATAATCCTCCGAGGAGTCTGAAAAGAAGATTGTCACGGGATCTTCTAATTTGAAGCAATGATTCAAGTTCCACTATTGCATGGTTTCTTCCCAAGATTATCATGTGAGCTGAAACGTTTATCACATTTACTTATTCTATTTTTTTTTATTCAGTTTTAATTTCAATAAATAAATAAATAAATAAAAAATGAAAGGCTACGGCGATCGATAGTTTTTAACCATTAATATTTAAGCGTAAAATAAGAAAGAAAGGGGTTGGTTCAGGCTCTAATTAAATAAATAATTATAACATTTCCACCTTAATTTACAAATATAGAGTTAAAAGGTTTTAAATTGAATATTAGATTAAAGGCAAAAACATTAGTAATACTTACAAACTTGAATATGTTTTTTAAAGTATAATTTGATCCACTTGCGTTTGCTACTTTCCTCCTATGAATTTTTTCAAACGTTTTCTCATTGAAACGAAAGTATACCCCAGGTAAGTGTTAGCCCTTCCTTATCACCGGTGGGCAGAAATTCCCTTGGACCAGACAAAACCCCCCGGGGACTTGTTGGGAGGCAATCGCATTAGTATCGGAAGGACAGTTTGGTTATTGGTTCTTCAGGTCGGGCACATCACTTGACCCAGTTATTTTAACATCACTTGTTAACTGTTGTACTTAATTTAGAATTCTATCAACCTTTTTCGGAAATTAATAATTTATCAATAGTAAATAATGGAACAGTTGATTTCCTAGCAAGTATGACTATCAGAATTTTTTTTCATTTTGTCCAAATATATATAAATTAAAAATATATATTTAAAAAGAGGACCATCTTCTGGGGGGGGGGGAGTGCGGTAATAGTAATTAAACTATTTATTGTGAGCCAACTTTTCGCTCCACGTTGCAAGCCATCATTGGGGCTATAAAGGGTACAAACAACTGAGGAGGAGCTTTACTTTGTTATTTTATTTTAGTTTAAATAGTTTAATTACTATTTGAGTTCTATTAAATTCTATAAATGTAAACATAAATGAACAAAGTAAATGAAAAATTGCAAATATGTACACTGAAATGTAATATGCACACTAAGAATATTAAAATATATTAGAAAATTAATAAAACGGAAAAAATAGTAGTTAAGAAAATATTAAATAGTAGTGGGGAGTGATAATTAGATACGCTGCATTTGAAAATAATTTTAAAGTTAACAGTATTAGGAAATTAAAGGAAAAGTTAAAAAGGGGCAAACATTAAATGATAATATATAGAATAGGGAGAAGAAATTAAAAAAATATATATAAACACGGATAGAATACACAAAAGAAATAAAATTATATTAATGGGTACATTACATATAATATGATAAAGAAAAATAACTATACTTAATATATATTAGTTGTAGTATCTTAAGATTTTTCCAATTCTACGTTTTTCAATTATTACGGTTTGGATTTTAGAAACTCTAAAATATAACACTGTGTGCCATGCAATAGCATTATAATTGTTACCATTAATTGGTAATTAAACTGTTATAAAAATTAGTTCAGGATGCTTCACATCAAATTTAAATATCTTATATTAAATTTATAATTTGTTTCCTAACGTCGTCAGTCGAGTTTATAAAAGTACTTATTATATTAGTTACTAATTTAACCAGATATTTTTAAAGGTATTTAATTATGCCTAAAAATGCTGTTCATTTATTATTTATTCGGTTCCAGTCGTTCCCATGTGACTGATGGGAAACTATGTATGCAGTCGAACCTTTGTATAAACTCGTAAATCGGTTATGAAGGAAGTGATGAAATAAAAATTAACATTATATATAACAGATATATATAACACAACTAATCTCTATGTTTGCCATTTTCGTTGGGAATTAATTACAAAATATAAATAGGAGACAAACGAATATGATAATTAATTCAATCTGTATATAAAATTCCACTATGATTTGCAGCTGATTGGAACTTGAAGTAGAACTAATTGAACTTCGAGTAAAGATTATTGTCCAAGCCTCGGGGGAAATCAAGAAGACTTAAGAGGAGCTCTTTACTAGGTCGCTGAAACTTTCTTCTTACCATCGATTTATTTTTCTCTTTTTTTAAATGTAATTCGAAGCCATCAGGACGGTTACGAGCAATTTCGCCTAATTTCTGCAACTGACATTAAGACATTAGTAGATAATATTCTTAAACTATCTCTCATTGTTAACGATGCAATTAAAATAGCATTGATAATACCAGAGACTTATTTTAAGTAATATGTTAACTTAACTACCTGATGGTGATAATAGTGCCAAATGGCCAAGTGGCTGCCACTGTTAAGTTGATATTGTTAATAGTGAATATCCTTAAAATATAGATATGTACAAGTTTGGGTTTCTAAAATTTAGGACTGTAAATGATATAAAAAATACATTTCTAATGCGTGAAAATAAAAAATGAGTTTTTGAATAATGCAAAAACCATACTTCTGGAAGATTATAGTTATTCATTTGAAAGATAATGACCAGTATTAGTAAAATTGTGTACTTTGGACCCATGTTTAGTTTGTATATATAGAACTGGTAACGTTTAAAGCTATTGAAATGTTTGGGGAGCGAGTGGCTTAGTACTAAGACTATGGGATACTAACTCTTAGGATCCAGGTTCGAATCCTGCTGAGGCAGATAATTATTTTCTATTTCACTGCAGCCGTGACCCAGCTTTAGCCTAAAACCTGGATCGAGCGTTATTCTGACTAAATCACCTCCTTCCACAACCGTTGGTATAGTAACAGTGCTTCCTTACGAAGCGCTTCACCCCAAATCCTTCATGGAATATGGCAGTACAGATCATTGTACAGATTTAATTATTACGCAGCAGTAAAGATTTTATTTATTCAATTTATACAATTAATAATTGTACATCATTCGTGATTAATTTTTAAGATTTTTGAGCATCACAAACACTTCAGGCACATATAACATCTATTGAAGAATGGTGTAAAAACTGGTGAATCAAAATAAATCCTGAAAAATCCCACCAGATCACCTTTACACTTCGTCGTAAACCTCTGCCCTCCTGTCCTACAGTATCCTTTCTAGATACACCACTAACACCTGTTGAACAGATTCGATACTTAGGACTCCATCTTGACAAGAGACTTACTTGGAATCCACACACAAGACTGAAACGACAAGAAACTGCTCGTAGATTCCGATTGTTACAACACTTACTTGACAAACGCTCTAAACTTCCCATTCATTACAAAAAATTAGTATACACTACAATAATCAGACCAATTTGGGCATATGGAATTGAGCTCTGGGGCTCCACCAAACCATCAAATTCTTCCCGCATCCAATCGTTACAATCCAAAATCCTACGTAAAATCCTTGATGCTCCTTATTACGTCACAAATAAACTCATTCATAAAGACCTTAACATCCCATTTGTTGCAGATTTGACCCAAAACAGATATGCGTCTTTTTATTCCAAACTCCTTAACCATCCTAACCCATTAATTCTTAATCTTTCATCCTTAACAATCCCTGATAATCCTCCGAGGCGTCTGAAAAGAAGATGGCCACGGGACCTTCTAGTTTAAATTAATGTTTGAAGTACCACCAATGGGTGGTTCCTTCCCAAGATTTTCAAGTGTATATGAAACATACTACATATTTACTTATTGTATTATTTTGTACAGTTGTAAATTACAATAAATAAATAATTAAAAAAAAAAAATTTTTTTTTGATTGTGGCATTTGAATGTCGTACAAGAGGAAAACAAATTATTTAAATCGATGTTTTACCCTAAGGGCGTAGTTAAAGAATTTGGGCGAATTTCCTTGAAATCCTGGTCACTTATAAGAACGAATATTGAATACAGAATATATTAATTACAACCTCAGGATTCTTTCTTAAAACACATTTTTTTGATTAACTGTCTGTAGCATCTTTTGGTTTGTTTTGATGGTTGAAAGATTGCTGCGCTTTGGGATGTTTTAGGTTTAATCAATTAAATTTCCAACGATTGACATTTTGCGCTGTGTCACTGTGTATGTACAACATGATTTCAAATAATGATTATAACCATTTTAATTTGAAGCCAACATTCCAGGTTAGAATAATCGAGGGATTTTTTTGTATACCTAATAAAGTGACAAAAAACGTTGTATATGAATGAGCATTGCAATGAACATTAAATTAATTAAAGATTAATTACAATGTGTCAAACCAAAAAATACACATAGTAATGGGTATAAGAATATTGAATTGTAAATAAATACTATAACTGATATCAAACTTTTAATTCTGTGTATTTAATCTATATTTTTGCTCAAACTTAGATGCAGGGAATCATTTCTAGATCATATAGTAACTTTACATAAGTAAATTACATAACTTTCTCTGGAGTTGGAATATATAGGCTTGATACTGCTGACGCATGAATGCCGGGGTTCACATTAATAGGTTATGGTAGAACAGGCTGTTTAACCCCATCTAGATGCTTCAACGGAAGTAGCATTTTGCCTGACTGAATTATTAATATGCAGGAATCAGCTTGGTCCCAATGTCTGCAGGTATGGTTTCCCTCACAGCTATTTTCATAATAACAACAAATCTATGTTCAGCAGATTTCCTTATTCTTTTAAGAAGATAGAGCTATTTAATCAGTTCTTTGGTTACAAGTTTTTTCTGCCTTCCGCAGAGATTCAAAAATTTGATTTATACAGATATGTTATCTGCATCTTTGATTTATTTATTATAATCTTTCATAAAATTGGAAACTAAATATATTTCGAAACAGATTGGTGATAGTACATCTACATTAGCTACTTCATATATTAAGGGTAAGATATTCGAGAAGGAGACAACTCCCAGAATAAAACTGAGTTCAACTGTTATGGATATAGATAGTTAATGAGCTTTGTACATATGTGTCAAAAGTGATAAGTGATATCAGTGCTATTACCAAGCTTAAAACTACAACGATTTATTTTATCATAAAATTTAAAGGGAGAATCGATGTAATAACTTTTCTCTCACTAATCTTTACAATCGCCGCGAACCACGAAACTAACATTGAAGAAGAAATTCTATTACATCACAGCACACGCACGAAACCTCTCTACCACCCCAGATTGATTTCAACGAAAAAAATACTACAATATCACAAGCAAATATAAATCAGACTAATGCTTGTTTGAAGCATTACCTTAGTTCGCAAATTTTTTCATGAGGTTTTTTTAAATTTATTTATACAAATATAACAACTACAAATATAGTGTACAAAAAGAATACAATAAGTATATTTTAGGAAAGTTTCAAAAACTTGATAATCTTGGGAAGGAACCACGCAAAGGTTGTTCAATATTTAAAATATATGCACAAATATAAATCTTCATCTGATCTATTTGAAGGCTAAAAAGGAGGTGAGTAAGAAAACTTGTACTCTTAGGTAACAAGTAATATCTGGAAACTAAATTAAGGTTTGAGAAGAAGATGGTCGGGAGTGTGATCAGCGAAGATAAACGAAACTTATTTATGAGGTGTAGATAGTTGACCGTAGATTAATGCTTGAAGAAGTTTGTCGGGGGGTGCGGTCAGCAAAGAACAACATAAATAAACAAAACCATATTTATTTATTTTATGCCGACGTTTCGACCTGAGTTTCAGGTCTTCATCAGGGGGGGGGGGTTACCAATCTTCCCCTCTACACGCCACAACCCCTGATGAAGACCTGAAACTCAGGTCGAAACGTCGGCATAAAATAAATAAATATGGTTTTGTTTATTTATGTTGTTCTTTGCTGACCGCACCCCCCGAAAAACTTCTTCAAGAAACTTATTTATTTGTGCCGACGTTTCGACCTGAATTTCAGGCCTTCATCAGGGTCGCTTAAGCAAAAGTTCCGTGACATTATAAGCTTAGGACCGAACTTTTCACTAAAAATCATACCCAAACTTTTTACTGATTTAGAATACATTCATAATAAACCCCCTTTTCTCTCAATTGGAACGATAATAAGTAGCTGTCACATATTTCCATTTGTAATATTATTTTAAATTACCTCCAAAACTCTTCATCCTTTTCTTTCAATTTCAAAGAGACGAGAAGAAAATGGTTGAGGGTGATTCAGCAAGGATACAAAAATTAAAAAAACTTATTCTTTGGCCATTTCGATCTGATCTTGAGGTCTTCATTAGTGTCGCTTAGGCGAAAGTTCTGTCTTAATGTAGTGTAGGTGTTATTAGGTAACTTGTTTAGATTTCTTTTTCATGTTCACTACTTGTCATGGTATCAATTCAGGGAAGGTGCGACCAGTTTGGCAAAACTTGACCTCTCGCTTAGAAGGGTCTCCATAGATGAAAACAAAATAAAACTCAGGTAATAAATTTTGCTTTTCGAGATCGTAAATTATGAAAAAATTGGTTCATTGATGGTACCTTTCTCTCGTACCATAATCCGGCGTTAAAGATTCCTTAAGAGCTTGCATCAGTTCAGGGCAGCTCTGTACTTAAGGTGGTTGTAAATAAAATCATCACTAAATCATAATTATCGTTATAAGTAGCGATTTATTTAAGAAGAAAACAGCATTGATCATAAACAGCACTTGGTTTTATTGACCAATGAGGCATGGAATAAATATCGAAAGATATTCAACTTTTTGCCAAGGGAAGATATATTACTGAGAGACAGATTTGACATATGACACCAAGGTTCGGACTGACACTTTAGGGGAGTCCGTTGATTTATACCCCAGTTTTTTCGTTCTTCGTCTCCTACAGAAAACACCCTAGGTCATATATCAATATAAAATCCAAATGAAAGCTGTCAGACTTTTCTGAATCTGAAACCAAACGAAAATATTCCTTTTCGATAATTAAAAAAAATTGAGCTATTAAGTGATTCAGAATTTTAATACTCTTTATTAACTAATTGATGAATTTGTAATTCTCATTAATCTAAATTATTTTATAAAAAAATGTTATATAAGTATTTTCAATGATTCTGCATTCTTTATACAAATGCATCTAAAATTTTCAATATATACTGCTGCTGGGTATCAGTGTATGGATGCAGCTTAATGCATAATAACTGAAAATTGCAACTCTTTTCACTAATAGTAGCAGTGAAGTGTGCACCCCACTCAGGTTGAAGTGTCTTCTTGAGGGAAGAAATGAGCTCTACTCCTAGCTGTAAACTTCTTAGTTTAAGTACTTCTTTCAAGAGGTTTTGATTTAAACTTTAGTAAATCTAGAACGGATGTGCATGACCGATAGGTTTAATAAGATACGAATCAGTAAGAAATTTTTCTGACAAGGTTCAGACGGGGTTAAAAGGCGATTCTTTATCACCTATCTTATTTAATGTAGCACTAGAATACTTTATTGAAAATATGATGTATAACTAACAACATTTGACTTTTTTTGATAAAATACCGGTGCTTGGGTATGCTCATGATTTGGTATTATTGGCTGAGGACAAGGAAACTATAGAACTTAATACCACATTGATAAGATCAAGTAAGGAACTAGGTCTCGAAATAAATATGGAAAAATATAGTTAGCACGAGTAACGAGAGCAATTTCGGTGATGTAGATATAGCAGAAAATACACTTGAACAGGTAGGTAGCTTCAAGCAATCAGGTTCCATGGTCACTATAAAATAAGAAATTAATGAGGAAATAAAAGGCTTGTTATTTTCCAAACTCGAAATTGAATAACTCCCGCCTTCTGTCCACCAAAAACTTAAAAGTTAGAATTTGCAAAGCTATGATTATCCTTTCCACTGTTCTTTATGAATAAGAAATGTGGTCTCATAGTCTAATGGAGGAACATCTGTTTAAGGTTTTTGATAATAAATTATTAAGAAAAATATTCTGACCGGAAAAGGGATAATTTAGAAAGCTATATTTGAGGGATTGAGGGAACTGCACGCGGTAAATATAATTCAAGTTATAGCATTGTGGTGAATAAGACGTCCGAAAGGCAGAACAAGACGTAGATGGGAGGATTGCGTTAAGACTGATTTAGTAGATTTGGGTTTGGAAGGACTTCACTGGGCAAATGTAGGTAAAGAGAAATTGGTGGTGCCGGCATCGAATCTTTGGGTTCGTTAAGCCTTTATATAT
>NW_027110798.1:128174-134397 GCF_000696795.3 Halyomorpha halys | reverse complement strand
TATATCAACTAATATCAGTTTTTTTTTATCTAAGTAAAAATATACTTTTTTGTCCTACTTTGTTAAACGTGAGTGATATGAACACTATGTCATTTTTTTAGTATATCGGAATAGAGTAACTATGTTATGGAAGAGATATGTTTTTTTGAGCTTATACATAAGTATTATAAAACTAAGCGTGCAGTTCGTTGAAGACTATTGGATACATAACAATAAGAAAAATACGATTATGATCAATTGTAATTCACAGCAATAGAAAAAAAAGTCGTTTAATAGAATGAAAATAAGATAAGAATTTTTAACGATATTAATTTATTTCGTCTTAGGAGTCAGCCATGTGGAAAGAAATCTCTTTATATCCATAAATTATTACCCAGTGGAGCATTTGTTATGCAAAATAAAAGCTTCTTGAATTTTTTAAGGATTATACTTTAATATTCACATTGTTGTGTTGTTAGTGGGCAATAAAGCATGCCGTCGTTATTTCCAATCCCTTCTGATAGGTTTTATTTTATTAAATTCATGTTTAAACTGTTTTGAATATTTATACAAGCTATTGAGGATATATGAATTAGTTTAAGAGTTGATAAAACTTTACCATAAATTAATTATTGGTTTTACAACGTTTCAACCTGATAAGTAATCCTCAGGTTCAAAATCTACAAGGATTCACAATTAATTCATTTTTATTTAGTACCTCTTTTTTTATTTATTATCCTAATTTAGAAAGAAAAAAAAAACTTATTACATTATGATATAAACTAATATACTGGACTGTATATTATTCCCTTACTTGTCCTCATAATTATTCTTGTCTAAATTATTTTGGACTATAAAACTACAAGTACATCATGAACCACATCAAACCGTTCCAATCGCAGGGAGGAGGTAGCTATTGCCAGATTGAGAATAGGTCATACGAGTTCAACTCATAGATATCTGATCAGTAAGCAGCCACCGCCAAAATGTCAATACTGCAACAGTGTACTTACGATCAGTCACTAATATTTGAGAAATGTCATTTTTATTCTGCGAACTTGAGTAGACTAGGAGTAGGACCGAGTGTATCGGATGCTCTGAATGATGACCAGAAGAACGTGGAAATGGTCTTAGTTCTCTTAAAAAGGAGTGGCCTTTTGAATAAGATTTAAACCAGAAAATATGTTATACGTAATAAAAAATACCAACAGAAATTACTTTGAATTTAAATTTTTTTTTCGAAATTATTTAAAGTGAAATAGAATTATAGAAATAGAAATTATAGAAATAGAATATAAAGCACGAAACATGGGCGTTGATGGCCTCAGGGTTTTACGCCCTAAAGCCACAGGACAACAACAACTACAAGTACATGTATGATTCATAACTATTAAAATTAAAATATTGCTTACAATTGTCTATTACAGTGTGTTCTACATTGCTGAATACGTTTTGAAATGCAGGTAGGTTTGCTTTGGTTTATCCAACAGGTAACCGGTTTTTTTTAACAGGTAGTCCGTCTATTATTACTATTTTTATTTTGTATGTTTCCATTTAGTGTTGTTAATTGTGTCTTATTTATTTATTAGGTTATAGTAAATGAATTTAAATTTTTTATACCCGTTTTGTATTGATAGCTCGATCCTTGTTTTTTTCCCGATGTATGATTTTTGGTGCATCAAATTTGAATTAATGTCCTATTTGTCTAAAATGTGTAGTGAGAGCAGTTTGGTATGGTTTGGTTTAGAGGTGTTGATATTTGATATATTTGTGTTGATATATCAGAAGTAAAGTCTCCTTATTTCGGGATAAAGTCTTTATTACCCTTAAAATCTCATCATTACGGTATTCTGTTCCACCCCAAATCAAATAAAGGGGAGTAGCTTTACTCTGTTCTATAGTCTATATCCTCTCTTAACACATTCATGATTTTCTTTTTTTCCCGAAATATGAAAGACTGTAATCAATGAAGTAGGAAAGAAATGTAAATATTAGGAAATTAAGTATAATGATATTTTGTGTATTACTGAATGAAGAAAAATATGAATATATTGGAGGAAGATAATCCGGGTTGCGGTCAATAAAGGTATCAAAATAGTAACAAAAAACTATTTATTGTTAACGAACGTTTCACCCTAACTTGCAGAGCTTCATCAGAACCACCAACTGGGTGGCAGCAGCTGAGTTCAGTTGGCATCAGAACGTTATTCTAATCAGCCCAGACGAAGCCTTGTAAGGTGGGACCAAAACGTTGGTTAACAATAAACAGTTTTTTGTTACTATTTTGATATTTTTAGTGACCGCCACCTGATCTTCCTTCAATGTACTTCATACGGTCAACTATCTTCTTTCAATAAAAATATTAATAATTTATTCATTTCTTTATGGGGCAACCCCTGTACAAATAGAGTTAGCCTGTAAAATACATAAAATAAATAATCGATTGTAGTAATTTTGCAAAAATGTTGTTTAAAATATGGGCTATCTACATTTGCCAGAATAAAACAATATCTTCACTTAATATTTAATAATATTAAAAAAAAAAAACCTAAGCTATACATCCTATTGTGACGAAAGGTATTCATTTCAAAGCAAAAAGTTTTGTGTCACATATATAAAATGAAGTTTAACATCCAATCCTGAAGGTTCAGAAAGAAATCGATACAACTGATTTTGGTTAATATTGCTTAGTTTTGCCAATTAGATTCGGATCTCATGATACGCAGGGCAATTTGTCAAAAATTGGAAACAAACCTCCAGTGCCGGTCTATCACAAGATGGATAAAGCTTTTGTGGGTCAAAAGTATATTTGAGTGAACCGACCCTTAAATTGATTGCATATTTACCGGAGAGTCGTAGCTGGGCGATTATTCTCGACTAAAATATGGGGCATCTGATTTTTAAGTAGCTTAGAGAACCATCCGTTTTAATGAAAACACTGCCCTACCACGGGTTATGCGTCAATTCTGTTAATAAAAAGAGGTATTTATCCTTGACAAATTCCCTATATTTATCCAAGATCATCCACATTCGATTCTCAGATCATTGAATTGTATCGGGTCAAACATTCCAATGTGCAAAGCTCTCCAATATTTTTCTTATCTGTGTTATACAATTATATTGCAAACTCAAAGGGTTATTACTGTCTAGCTTCAAATTAAAGAAAAATATTAAATAGGTAAAAAAAAGATATATAAGCTAATAATGCCAAAATATTTCTAACTCAACATCATTTATAATATTAACTTATTTATCCTATCTTGAAGAACTCTTGACCCAGGACAGAACTATGTCCCAACTTCGCAATAGCCTAGACTGATAAATAAAGCTAAAAATGAATTATGGAACCATCAACGACCTGCTATCTCCAAATTGCAGCAGTTACTATTCCAGGCATGGACAGCAATACTGGTCCTCAACATTCCAGCAGTTTGCAAGAGGCCAAGCTCTCTCTGGCAGATATAATACGATTAAAATAAAAACAGTTTTATTGAATTTGAAGGGTCTTGAGTAGTCACATATTTTTTTTAACTGTGAAGTTGATATACGAATACACATATATGTATATCAATCCTATAATAATAATTATTAAATTTATTAACCTAATTATTAATTCTTTAATAATACTCAACTTATCATTCGTTCGTCTGTGAGTATTTTGGTTTCTGAAGGGTAAGATTGTTTTAAAATGTTAATTTTTTCTTTAATGTATATATTTCTACTAGAAAATTCATATTAATAAATAAAAAACTCGCATAATTAATGTATTGCATAATAATTAAAATGATATTTTATTTACATGATAAATCTACCTTGGAACAGAAATGGAATAATGAGATAAAAAAAACACCATTCTATTGGAATTTAAAATAAGCTCGTAGCGTTTTTCAATATTTAAATTTAATCCTCTCTGTGTTTATATAATCATGTTTACTTGGACAACAATGTTTACATATTCTAAAAAAAGGATTAGTTAACGTGCTTTTATGCATTAGTTTCAACCGAGATTCTTTATTTTTATGTGGTATTTTGCTTGCCCAAAATTAAAAAGAAAAAAATTCATTTTAGTCAATTAATGATTTTTTTTTATTTTGAAAAAGGAAGATCCGCTGCACAGACAGTTAAAAAAAATGCAGTGTGTATGGGGATGATGCCTGAAGGAAAAGGCACCGTCCGTTAGTGGTTTGCTCGGGTCGTTCTTCAGCTGTTAATGATAACCAAATTCAAGCATTAGTCACAGACAACCCTCACTCTACGACACGGGATATCACCACATGTGCCTAGTTGGAACAGTTAAAGGCAGCGATGGAGCAAAAGCGTCCAGCGTTTGCTAATCGCAAAGGTATAGTTTTCCATCACGATAACGCCCGTCCTCACGTATCTTTGTAGACACGGCAGAAATTATTGGAGTTTGGCTGGGATGTGATCCCCCACCTGCCCTATTTACAAGACCTTGCCCCAACACATTTTCACTTATTTTGAGCCATTCAAAACTCTTTGATTAACTGGAAACACTTTAATTCGCTTGAGGACTGCAAAACACACATAGAGCAGTTCATTGCGCAAAAATCTGAGTTCTAGGATGACGGAATTAAAATCTACTTGAAACATGGCAACATTTAATAGGTTATATATAATTGATTGAAAATATTTACAAGAATCTGAAGTTTTTATTGAAATCAACAGTAAAAAACGAACTTATTTTACAATCCAATATATGAAAAATTTATTAAATAATAAACGAATTATTTAAACCATCAAGAAATAATAAATCCTTATAATATATATTACATTATTTACTAATAGAGAACAAATTACTATACAAAATGGTGACCCATCACTATCATCAACAACAGCACTATCAATTATTTCCTATCACCTTAATCAATTTGACACAATATAATACATATAATATCAATATAATACATACCAACATTATTGGTATGTATTATATTATTAACAATAATATTGTTGGGCAATATCTTTCTGTCCACCCCTTTTCTACTGATTATTATCTATTACTTATCATTATATTTCACTTATGTTAAATCTCACTTTTATATAACTAAAACCCTTTTGATATGCAGTTTTGGTTCCAGGCATTACTCCCCAATAAACCGGGTTGGGGACTGCCTGATCAAAACAAGTATATTATTCAAATATTTACATAAACATATCTTATCATGTTATCTTTTCAACTTCTTGAGACTGTATTTATTATTTATATTAATTAATAGGTATCTAGGTATCAACATTTTATTTTTTTTTTAACAGTCCAACAAATCGGCCATCCTCAAGGACAATCTAACAATTATGTGATGGTTAATTTGACTGATATTTATGACCTGGGCAGAATAGCCTCCAAAAAGTTTTTAATTAGTTTTATATTTAAAATATGTTAAATTATTTTTAATAATGTTGTATAACAACTGTTGATATTTAGATTGTCCTTGGCCGAAACGTCGGACTGTTAAAGGAATAATAAAGAACGTTAAGACTTAATCTGGATACTAATTAATTTATTTAAAAAATATCTAATCATTTTATTGTGTGTACAACTATTAATCAATAGCCAAGATGCTGGAATACATTATTATATAAAATATTAATATAATTGAGGTAAAAATATTATGTGTAACTGTAAGTTTTATTTTTACTTATTTATGTTTTGTTTTTTCTATTTTAGGTAAGCCCTGGTTTCGAACGAAAATATCTCATTCAAATAAGTAAGTATTATTTACATATAACGCATTCTCTAGTTGCAATTGTTGCATTAACAAATGTTACTTCTGTTTATTTACATATATATTATTATTTATATTTTTTATTCTAGGTAGACCAACCCCTATTTTACTAATTATATAACTGTACTACAACTTTAATTGTACTACTTGTTGCTCAAAATGTATAACTGTTATTTAAATATATTCTGTAGTTCAGATTTCTTTTTTCCTTATAGTGTAAGTAGGAAAACGTTTTTTTATAGGCTTTATCCTAACTTCTTAATTTTCACTTCGATTTAGTACCTCTTTAAAAACAGTGTTCGTAATTACTTTTTCCTCTAAATTGCAATGATAAAAATAAAATATTACGCAGTGATCAATTGTAAAATAAAATATTACAGGATGATAATACACAAAATAAAATACGAGTATTACAGGATGATAATATGTAAAATAAAATATTACATGGTGATCATATGTGAAATAAAATATAAAATGATGATAACTAAATTATTTTTATA
>NW_027110798.1:115807-128124 GCF_000696795.3 Halyomorpha halys | reverse complement strand
AGAAAGAGTCTGTCGGGTGTTGATTTCATTATTTTAATTAATAATCTATAACATATAAGTTATTCTATTTATAGTTAAATTATATGATATTGTTAAATTTGTAACTGGAACAAACATAAATCAATTAAAAAAACATTAAGTAATGTAGAATATTTTGGGATTAGGATATTGAAAATTTAGGTTTAAGATTATTGATTTTATAGACATATTATGGAGGATTAGAAATAGATTCGAACAACTTTTCATGATACAGAATAGCTAAAATCAGACTTTCGATCTATTTTTATTATTCGATGGTAACCATAATGTTCACAAAAAAAATTTTTTAAATATTTTAGTATTCCAAATAGTATGCAAGTACACCGATTTAAAGTTGTGGAGCTTTCAATTTGTTGTCTATTTTTCTTTTTCCAGTTACAGTATTGGAAATCCAGTAGTAGTAGACTAAGTTCTTAGGCCTTTCTAGGATATTTGAATCCACTTTCTCTGACTGCTCAGTAACTGTTCCAACGTAGGGAAAATCTGGAACAAGCTCTGTTTCTACAGCGTAAGAGAACAGCTGAATCCTTTCCTGTGCTCTTTCAATCTGTAGAATCCTGCTCTTGTTGGAGCTGATGAGCGTACCTTTCCTACAGAGCTCTTCGTTCCATTCCATTATGGCCCTGCCACAACTTCTTTGAGAAGAGAGATTTCTTCGCCTAAGAACATCCTATTGGTTCTTCTTTTATCAATCGCTGCTATTTTGTCATAAAATGTTGTAATAGTATAAATAACAAGGTGCTTGGACTACCATCATGTTTGACACCCTCCCCCCCTCTCACAGCTATGTTAAAATACCAATATACCTGGCAATTCCTTTTGAATCTTGTTTTATGAGCTTATAGGCTTTTCTATAAGGGTATAAAATGGTTAGTTGGAACATTCTTAACTCTCAGTGCCTTCTACCTTGTGGCAGATTCTGTTATAGAATACATCATATACTTTGTTATTTATATTTTTTTATGAAACAGTCTTCTGTTGTCTAGGCTTTGGAAAAAAAAAAAAAAAAATTATTTCATACAAAGTTTAAGGGTTGCCCCAAATATAATGTAAAATTTCAGTTTTTACTTTGTTTGGCACTGTTTATCATATCATATCATTTAATGTGGTCAGTTAGTTGCTTCCCGTCCCCTTTACACGCCACTATCCCTGATGAAGACCTGTAACTCAGGTCGAAACGTCGGCATAAAATAAATAAATATTGTTTTGTTTATTTATGTTGTTCTTTGCTGACCGCACCCCCCGATAAACTTCTTCAAGCATATCATTTAATGTATCCTGACCAACATAGCTTTCTGCCCAAAATAAAAACGTTGCAATGAAGGATTCTACAATATCAAAAAGTAATATTCGACATCATCGATAAATAATAAAAGTGTTAAACAGAAAAATAATTGTTTTTCTTTAACATTAAAGATTTTCAAATATTGTAGACCTGGAAGACATAATATATGTGGAAAATTTCGTCTTTGAACATGAAAAAGAAAATCATTGTGTAAAAAAACGTGTTCGATAAATCAAGTCCAATTGGATTTTACCATTATTTTTCATAAGCATTGTCAATGTGTACTCGTTTGGAGAACTATAGCAGAATTGATTGCAATGTAGAACAAAGATAGGTTTCCATCTCACTACTGGTAAGGCACGGGCTGATCTAATAAATTACCCTTTTAGCCTCACTATTGTTTGGAAATGGGACAAAGCTTCTTTAAGTACTTAGCGCCATCTTAGGTACTTCAAGAACCATAGCGAATTTGCATATTTAAGTTGTCTTAGACAAATGTTTTAGTAATATTATTTTTTATTTTTTTTTTAGATTAACTCTAAAATGTATAAATAGGAAATAAATTATTATTTCAAGAATATATCATACGATATTTTCTAATATGTCGGCAGTTTCTATAAATAACAAGTAGAGGGATAATTATAAACGTGATAATTATACATTGTGTTGTAACAATTTATGGTTAGTCGTGTAGGTTGTAAACATGGGCTAGGCATAATTTTGTTTTACATTAAAAAATTATCTCTTTCATTTATTCGTAAATTCTATATTCGAAAATTCTTCATAAATTTTCTCTTGTTGATAGTATAGCTATTAATTAATTTTTTTACGTAAGTCTTATATACTACTGAATATAATTAATACAATCAAACTATTCCTGAAACATATTTTTTCGATTACCTTTTATATCAATAGATACTAGTACTATCCAGGAAAGTGAATATAAGATCTCTAAATGTACATGCATATATACATATACAGAAGAAAATAATGAAATTAAAAATAACAATAATGTTAATAAAGAAATATCAAAGCTATTAACCACTAAATTGTGTTATCCAGGTTAATTAATAGTAGAGTAATAGAATCGCAATATTTATGAAAATAAATCGTTATTATTAAAATAGTAAACTTATGCATACATATTTATTACATTAATTTATAACCATTAGTATGAAGACAATTTATTTTACTTCGAATCATAATTTATTGGATTTCTTATTCTTTTTTAAAATTATTTTTACCACTTTTATGATCTTTATAATATATTATCAATCTTCTTTGATCTTTTATTTTCAGTCAACTTATTTCTGTAAGTTTGGAATCAATTATTAATTTACAATATTTATGAGAGTATATCTATTTCGTATTTTAATCAGCATAATGAAAAATCAGTGTAAAGAATCTCAAGAGGTTATCGTTTGTTGTAGTATATGTTCAGTCACTTATTTTTTTATCTATGTATAACGAATAAAGAATTCAACTTCGCCAAAACCCTTAATATGCGCTCTGAGAAATAATAAATACATCTAATTTTTTAGAATTAGTCCTCCCCTAAAAACCTATTTAACAATTATTATTTAAATTTTAGTTAAAATTACCCTATTATAGCATCCATATGTCTAAAGTCCATAAATATACTTTCAATATTTAAAAAAAAAATAAAATCTTTCGGGAAAACACCAGTTAGTCTTTGGTATCTTTATCACACTAAAACAAAATTGATCTGGTTTCTGCATCATAATTGATTCATATTCATAGCATATACACAACACTATTTTATTAAACTAGAAAAGAACTTATCATGTATTTTAAATCACTTTATAGTAGATTACACATAGACATTAAATATAAAGATATTTACGTAAAATAAGAAATATGAGTTTCTGCTTCATCGCTTAACACAAACCATTTCCTTAGGTTAAGCCCCACTTGAAGACAAAGAGTGATCTACTATTCTAAACAGATCTCATTTACGTCTGGTCAAAAAATAGATAAAAATGTTTAAACAAATTTGGGAGAATGGATGCAGAACAGCATGCAAAAATTTATGTCTCGAATTGTCCATTCATTTTACTGAGGATTATTTCGATATTATGTGGAGGTCGTTTTGGCTACACAGAGGTCATCTTTGCAAAAATTCTTAACACAAACATAAATTTTTTTTCGAAAAACATTCCAAATTAAGTATATTTTTCATTGAATGCTATCGAGGATATAAAAAGAATCGTTATATTGACGTTTTCTTTACGTAAAGGTTTGTTATAGGGAGTATAACAATATTCAATAATTTTTATCTTATTACAGTATTACTAATAATAATTAATAATACATAAAAAGTATTATTAATTAAATTTAAATATAAGTTCCGTCATGTCCACGATCAATTTAAAAACCGTTAATTTGGCAGTGAATAATACTATATTAATACTTCTTATTTCAGTCAAATATATGCCTAAATTTTTAAAACTCTAAAAGAATCTTGTTGAGACCTATAAAAACAATATGACAAATAACTTATTTTGCCGTTTGTTATATTCTTACCATATCTAAGATTAATTAAAGCCTTCGCCCCTTATTTTTTAAACATGATTTAATAATTAGATGAACACTTCATTAAAAATTACTCGAGTTTGAAAAATTTTCATAGGTTCTCAATGGATATTAATATTCATAGAATTTATTAAATCTAAGATTTACAAAAACATTTTAGATACGAGTCATTTGCTGTTATTAATTAGTAGTAGGGGTAAAATATATGCCATTTCATTTTTATCTGAAATTAGATTTTTTATAAATGGAAAAAACATTTTCTTTGTTTATTGGATAATCATAAAAGAAACTGTAATATACAAGGCTAATGGGTATTAGTGCATAATTTGTACAAATAAAAATTATATAAAGATGCGTTTTAAAATTATCGATGTTTATTTTCCTCCTGAAGAAAACACTAAAGTAAATTACTCATAGGTTTGAATTTTCTTTTACTCTAAAATATTGTTCAGGTGCTCAAACTTTGATAATCGATAGACGGGAGTCTGATAAATGGACTGAGCTTCATCTTACAGGCTTGAGACTCTCATAACTTTTTAAAACATTTATAATTTTTTCTTTGTTCAGTCTCAATTCATCATGATATACCTTGTCAGGTTTATCTATTAATGGCGCTTCAATCCCCTGCTTTTTTAGGTCAGTTCCCTACTAGTAGTTAGTGGTTCATTTCTACCACAAGTTAAAAGTATTGTAATCATGTAAAAATTTCGACAGGTGGACTGATATTAATGTTCATATGAAGTGACTATTTTTATTACTTAAGAAATTCAAAGTGGGATTACTATATTTTTGTTATGTACTTTCCTATCTGTTTTGATAAGAGTACAAGAGCCAGGGTTAAAAATAAGGTATATAGTTATTTCTCCCCAATTTTTAATTAAATAAATGAAAACCATGTACGAATCACTAGTAAAAATTGATGAGTCTGTCAAGTATAGGTTGGGGAAATAAAAAATGGCCTCTGTTTTAAAACTTTAAAAAAGATTTTTGTTCATTCGGAGCTATATATCTTTGAAACTACCAGCAACATTAGAACACTTAAGAGGATATAATTTAAATCAGAGTAACTTTTCTAAAACATAAGCCCTAATAGAGCTATTTATGTTCAATATTTTGCGAGATTGCTTTTAATTGCAATATTTCATAAAAAATGCCCTCAAAGATCAAATGCACTCAAAAGTAGTTAATGAATTTATTTATTTATCTATTTTGAGAAATCTATATCTCAACAACCATTTGGCGAACAGATGTCTAGTTGCACTCAAATTAAAGCTAGTTTAATGTACTAGAAAGTAGTTAATATTTATCTTCGCAGGAGTAGAAGTTTTTATGATATTTTCAAATATCTTATTCAAACTAATAGAAATTTACATTTTAATTTATTTTGCAAAATATTATAGAAACTATGAACATAAACGTCATCAACTACTTTACAGTATATTAAACTAGTTTTAATTTGAGTGCTGGCAGACATCTGTACCTCTTATGGTTCTAGTGATATATATTTTAATAAATCAAAATTTTTGTAAACCTTAGATTGGAAAGGAGGAATATAGTGTCACCAAAGCATATCGACCTACTAGTTTATCCTCCTTCCTATTTAAGAACCTGTAAAAGTTGGTGGCAGTTTTCCTTACAAGCAAGGTGCTACCAACCAACCCCTTTCATCCAAGACAGCACGTATATCCCCAGTGAAAATCTGCTGAGACTGCCCTGCACTCCTTGGTAGACAGGATTGAAAAGGCTTTATCACATAAGGTGATAAATAGTAGAAATAGATCTCTTTTTCGATGTAGAAGTGGCATTCGTCAAAACAAGGCCCGAGGCAGTCTGTAAAGCCTTATTAGATATTTCTGCCCCGAACGCGAATATCAGATGGGTCAGATTTGTTCTTAATAATAGAATAATTGTTGTTTCGGAAGACAGTACTAGATTACAGGCGCAGGCAGTATCTCAATGCCCTCAGGGGAGTTGGATCTCACCATTGCTATGGTTTCTAGTTGTGGATAACCTATTGAGACGACTTGAATAACCAATTGCGAATATCCCAGCATCCTATATTCGCGCAAGCTTTTGCTGACGATGGAGTGATCCACATTAGTGGAAGGTTCATGGAACTAATGCAAGTCGCATGTATTGTAGTACAGATATAGTGCACTGAAATGAAGCTTTAACTAAACCCATCAAAGAGACAGCTGATTCTAGTTAACTGGAATCGGAAATTGGGTACATTTCAAACCACGATTTTCTTTGGCAATCAACTCCAATTAAGCAAAAATGCGAAATGCCACAGATTTAGTTTGAACGTAGAACTGAACTGGAAATTACATTTGGTAGAAATTAAAAGAAAAATTAGTGCTGCCTTTTGGCAAGTAAGACGCGCTGTTGGCATCACCATGTGCGAATGGTCAGTATGATCCAAAGGACGGCCTGTGTTGGTATACCTGGGGCATTTCGCACTGTTGCCGACTAAGGCATTAGAAGTCCTGCTTTCCTTAATTCCACTCCACTTACCGATTAAAGGGTAAGTGGTATTAGCCTATCTAAGAATAAAATAAAATAGACAGAGACGGGGGATAATACCGGTCACGCGACAATACCTAAAGTGGTGGAAAGCGAGTTACCAATACAACAATACCACTCACCACTACTAGATAAAACATCCGCACTAGACACCAAGATTAGTTACCTATACCCAAAGTTAGAGGATTGGGTACAGGGATTAGTAGAAACCTCAGGAGAATATCTGCACTGTTTCACTGATGGATCGAGAAAGGATTCGACAGGGGTTTACATAGATGAATTAGGCATGGAACTAAGTTTCCCACTAGGCAAACACTCGACTGTCTTTCAGGCAGAAGTGTTTGCCATTTTATCGGCAGCTTTATGGCCCTTGTTACAAGAGCTCAAGGAAATGCATTCCCAAATTGTAGACTAGCTTATAAAATAAATGTCTTTGATGTTTAGTACCTCTTAAAATTTCAGAAGTAAGAAGATAAATTATATAATATATAGAAGTTAGTTGATGGCTTTCTCACAACAAATTACAATGTAGTATTGAACCAAACGCCACAGTTCTGAATCAACGGAAATGCAACTCAAATAAGAAGAAGAGGAATTAATGAAGTTTTATACAAATAAATAATTAAGAAACTCAGTAAATCACTTAGTTTATTAAAACAATTAATACATGATAAATTATAATAAATAAAAATATTATTAGTATGGGTATAAAAATTAATAAAAAAAAACTAATCATTTACAATGCAAATAAATGTTGAGTTATAATATATATAATTAGTAAAGATATAATTATTAAGAAAATAATAAATATTAATAGTAATAGTTAAATGATTATGAAAATATAATTAGGAAACTAGTCAAACGCTTATTAAAAACGATGAATAGATAATACATTATAGTAAATAAATAAAATATTATCATTAAAATGTTATCAATTTTAGCCTCAAAACATTTTTATTCCTTTATTAGTCCGACGTTTTTGCCAATTCGGCCATCATCAAGGAAAATTTTAATACAATTTAAAACCAAATCATTTAAAAAACTACTCCATGCAGGTTATTCTGCCCAGGTCATTCATATCAGTCAGAAAATTACCCTAATTAGTCAATTGTTCTCTTTAAATTAAAAATTTAATTTATTTAACACAGACATTTTTTTTCATACCCTCCTGTAATGATGTTAGTGGGTATTTGGTACGTACATATAGGAGGTATGCTATATGTATAGCTGGGTGTTAAGTAACACAGTCAACCTTCATTGTTAAAATTTATCAAGTAATCGAATAAAACTTTTTTTGGGATTAAACTGGATAAAATTTTATTTAGTTAGATTACCAGTCTCATGAAAATGTTAATATTATAAATAAAATATTATTATTATAGGTGTAATAGTCGATATTAGTTCCTAAAATAATTTTTCATAAATTCAAATGTGAAAAAATTATGAAACCGTAACGTTTGAGCAGTTCAAACCAATCGGGACGTTATTCACTGAGTAAAATGTGCTTTTGATCAGAACTAAAGGGTAGAAGCCAAGAGTCTTTTTATTATTCAATTATTGACTGTCAGTGCTAATTTGAATACTTGTCGGCCTAGCGCTCTGCAAAGGGACCTCTGCCCTGCCCTTTTTGAAAGTAAAAAATATTCAGTTAGTTTGCTGTTGACTGTTTTCAGGAGATTCTGAAATATTATTTCTTTGTCTCACGAGGGAAAGAAAATTAAATTTGTTTGTATCATATGAAGGACTTTATGACAGCATTGTTTGATGATAGAAATCCAGTCGTCGTATTAAAGATATAAACGGTTATTGGTAAAATTGTTATACCACAACCAGAACATTAATAGGATTTTTAATATGATTCTTCGATTGTCTTCTTAGTTTTTTCTTTTTTTTTTTCTTTCTTGTACTGCTACGTAGACAAAGAATTATCATCTAGGCGAAGAGTGAGATGGCAGAGTGATCTATACAGCACTAATAAAAGAAAGAAATGATTAAAAACAAGTGTTTCATTTTTTAAAATTTTATTGAGTAATATTGCAATTAGTTTTATTTAAGGAAAAACTTAATAGAATCCGGAGAGCAGATTCACTCAATATGCACAGAAAATTTATATAAATTAAAAAGCAATAAAATAATAAATAAATAAAAATAATACAAACATTAAATAAACATCTTAATTACATCCATCCTAAATGTTAATAATTCTATACTAAAGAACTCACATCCAGTAGTTATAGTAGGTATGTTAAGAAATTGTTAACACGCATAGCACAGATAGAATTTCTTTTTTTGTCGTATCAGATTTTTTTTGTTAAAAATTGATTATATTGATTAACATTATATTTTGTTTGTTGGAGTGGGTTTTGGTAAGACACTGCTTCAAACTCCAAGGACCCCAGTTCGATAATGTGAAAAATAATAAGATTATTATTATATTTTTTGTTTCACTGTAACAGTGAGCCAGCCCCGTGGGTTGGGTAGCCCTTCGGGGTCCAACCAGACTAATGAAGTGGTTACCTTTAATTAGGTAAAAATCTGGGGATGAAGCGTGATTCTGACCGAATCACCTTGCACAACCGTTGTTATAGTAACAGTGCTTCCTAACACAACGCTGCACCCCTGACCCTTTATGGTTTGTAGTAATACAGATTTAATTTATATTTTCTTTTATCTATAGAAAACTGGTAAAAGAGATAACAGTGTATAACCGCACCATATTTATAGAAAATGTGTATAAATAAAAAAAAAATATAAATAATGAAATAAATTAAACTTAAACAAAATACAATTAAAATTGCGTACACATTCATTCCTATGTAGAATATTTATATTGCATCGTAAAGAATGAAGATTATACAACATTACTTTTGGAGAAAATAGCAGAGCTTCAGAAAATTCTGAAATCACTCTTACCTCTCAACCGAGTCACTGCTGTTGAAGAATAAGAAACCGACCGTAGGCGTTATCACATTTGAAATATTTTTTAAAAATTGAAATAAAACTAAAAATATCATTTAAAACGAGCACACCCAAATCAGTTTAAACGTATGCAATTTTGTTAGGGCTCATTATTTGTTTTGTTTTGTTTTAAAAATTTTTAGTAAAGAAACTCTCTATTTGTTCATACATAGACTTTGAAGAAGTAAATAACTAACTCGGTAAATAACCTATTTACAAATTACAATTTGACACTGCAGCTAATTGTCTCCTAAACATAAAATAAAGTCTCAGCATTAAAAAGTGATTTCATGACATATCGCCTGAGTAAATCAATCCAATAGAATAACAACTACTATGGCTGAGAATATCGGAAGGAAGCTGAAAAGGTCATGGATGAGAGATCTACTCCCGTAATCCCATTAACTCGAATAATGTCACGGAAGAGATACTACTGGGTGCATTGTTCGTCCTCAAGCCTGACAGGCCATTATCACATTATTGATTACGACAATCCACCCACTGGTAACTTATGGATATTTCTATAATCAGTTTTTGGTAGTGAATAAATTTATTTTATATGTGTTAAGTAATGAAACAGCCATTTAGAGAGTAATAAATAAAAAAAGAAAAATCAAAGTTCATGAAATATGCTCCATAGAAACCAAGACATCCTTGGTGTCGTACCTCGAAAAAATAGGACGTGTTCCAATAACTAACAGTTATAATCATGTGCATTGATAGTGAATACACGTCGTTTTTTCTGTACAACTGTTTATTTTAAATTACGCCCTACAGAAATCGTAGGGTCAACGGTTGTTAATTTGGAAATTTTGGTAACTATCCGCAAACACAAACGCTATCTAAACCCATGGATAACTTATAAGTGGCTGGACTCCCCTGCAGAATAATATAAGACATTTAACACCCTCCTTGAGGATATCAAACATCTTAGAGTATACTGAATGGTGTACATTGACAATTTTATCAAAAATTCCGGTATTCTATCAGGTCCTATATGAGAGGTGTCGTCGGTTGCTATCTCACAAGTCACCAGCAACCTCGTTACCCCTCCGAATTTTCATATATAGACTATAGAAATTAATTAATGAATATTTTTCTAATTTAGTAATTTATCTGAAATGTTATATTGAACTATTTCCATTGCACTCTTTTAATTAGATAAAAGTTATATTATTAAGTTTTAAAGTTTGCTATCATAAAAGATATGTATACTGCTAAAATTTGTCGCTTTGTTCATCTACATAATCCATTAATGGGTTCCTACAGAATTAGGAAAAAATAACTTTTTTAATCCTTTTGAATATGCGTAGACGATAATGTCGAAGGTAAAATATTGATATTACGTATAATATATTATTAAAAACCAAACATAAATAGTATAATATGTTACATAAGTCAAAATGTTAATGTTTTAACAACATTAATGTCGATACCCCATTTAGGGACGTTACGATATCACTAAAGTATTTATACTTTCGATACGATATTTGAATCAAATATCAATAAAAAAATATTACCAAATGGAAATAATAGGAATTTTTAATCAATAACTCCTGGTGTCAAAACAATATGGCCGCGAAACAATTTTACCTAACCCTTAGAATGGTTTAATTCTTATTTTTAAGTCATTACAAGTTGATATTTTTTAAAATGCGAGTTGATATTCTGAATAATACTGTAATTATAACATAAGAAATTAAATTAATAATATTCTTTTTTATTCATTTTACTTTTTCTTAAAATTTTTATAAATTGTTGTTCTTGAGATGAAGGAGTTTCAGGAGTTATTTCTTGGACGTGGTCTGGTTTCCCCATGGTGTAAGATTAATCTGGGATCGGTAGAGAGATTACTCTTACTCTCCTGGTGTTGGGAAGTCTCTTCGAAATAAGCTGAGATAGTGTCATGCGGAGAGATATTAAATTAATTTAGGTTGAAAAATATTTTATAAAATATTTTAAAGAAACTAAGTATATATAATAATATAGGTCACTTGCAGTAAATTATTGATAACAACATAAGTATACGTACTTTATTAAGTACTTTAAAAAAACTACGGTTTTTACTATGAAGATATTTACTACAAAGAAAATATTAAAGTATTAGCACCGTCTTACTGATTAGTTTCAGTAAGATATTGCAACTTTTCATAAATAAAATCCTTTGATTGGTGTTGATTTATAATTTTTTTTTATTGAAGGAAATTATTACAATCTGCTACATATTAAGGGCATTAGGAAATATTAGAATAAAAGAAAAACAACCAAAAAGAAAGAGAAAATAGAAAAAAAGTAAATAATAACAATAGTAATTACTAATTTAAAATATAAAATAAATTGTATGTAAAAAATTTGATTTTAAAAAACTTTAATTATATTTATTTTTTTTCATTAAAAAAATTAAATCCAATATGGTCCGACCAGATGACAACATCTATCGGTCGGTGCCAAAATAACACATAAAAATGATTGACATAAGTAAAATGTAAATATTACAGTTTCGACTATTAGGGCCTTGTGGAGACTATACAAGTTTTAAGATAGATAAGTGCAATATGAATCGATCTGAAGTGATAAAATCAATATTTCAATTAAAAAATATTAAAATGAAAATAAAAATGAATAGATAATTATTAAAAATAAATAAATAAAATAAAATAAAAAATAATCTTAATAATAAAAATAACTGAACGGATTTTGAACTAAATAATAAAGCTGCAAATTTACAATTAGTGAATTAATATAATAATGAGAATAAAACAAGATGATACAAAATATGGTAAAAATAAGGACCCAATAATATCTATTACTAAGCACACACATACATTGTTAATACAAACTGTAATATAAAAAAAAATTATGTGGAATTAAAAAAAAATAAAGGCAGATATGGCCATTTGGTGAATCAAAATCAGTTATTGGTAGCTACAGAAGTAGGAAAGTACCCAGTTAAAAATTT
>NW_027110798.1:109815-115588 GCF_000696795.3 Halyomorpha halys | reverse complement strand
ATAAAAGAAAATGCTCTCATGATTTGTATAAATAAAAACATGAATCTATATGAAAAATATAATAAAATAAAACTGACCAATTAAAAAAAAAATAAACAGTAGAAGACAAATAAAATAAAATTTTAATTTTAAGAGTTATACAATTATTCTGGAACACATTTATATTAAAGAAGAGCATTTACCTTGGTGTACGAAACACTGAATTAAGTACAATAAATTTTTTTCTTATCAAATATTAATATTAATATTGTTGCATTATAAGTATCTGAAGCCATGTGATTTCCTATTTAGGAAATATTCGTTTAAGATTCAGATATCATGAAAATATCGGGGGCACTTTATATTTTATTACTCCTAGTAAACGATTTTCTATATTGCCTATATTACTATTAAATACATTACATTTCTGATAGAGCTTTGATTTCCTATTTATTTAAATCTTAAATAGTATTTGCCCTATTTGAACATATATAATGAATTTAAAGTATTTTAAGATGTCTATTTGAAAATTAAAATAAAAATAGCAATAGTTATAATCTTACAAAATTATTTTTAAGATTTTTCATCAGGTAATATAATAAAATATAGGAATATATAATTTTTCACTATATGTTTGTTAATATATAATGACATTGTAATTAACATCTCGTTCGAGATGCTGTTTAAAATTCCATTACCATGGAGCTAAAGTTAATCTTAAATTCTCTCATAGTGCATCTACCCTTCGTAAATAATTTCCCTAATGAATTAAGCGCAAGTGAATTTTCAAGAAGATAGCTAGTACGTCGAGGAAAGTCTTCATTATCCAAATCTACTCTATAAATATCTCTCTAATTTATTATACGCGGAATTAATTAGGGCTTCTCTGATTTGTTATAAAAATAAATTCTGACATTCAGAGCATCAATGACTAAAAGAAAAAGGCAGTGCATGTTGTCATAAATCATTAGTTTGGGGTGGGAAGTTTATATTTACGCTACGGTCCTGTAATGTATGTTTTTAATTTGAAAATAAATCTTGTTTGATTTATTTGCATCACTGCAGGTGTGTAATGACTAATAAATAAAAGAATAATTAATAATCAATCCATCGAGAAAATAAATATTTTTTTAATATATTATTTATATAGCAACATGAATAAATAAGTAACATCCAATGAAAAAATATTTCTACTTATTACATAATAATGTGGAATGTAGAATATTACTTATGTATCTGGGTCTTGAGGGTCAGTTAATAAGACAACCACTTTTTCGTTTGCAGAATCGTGGCCAACAATGAAATTTTTTTTTATAACAAAATAACTTCTTCAACTGATTATTCAAAACTTCATTATACAGAGTATAATTTGAGATTAATAAGCTTAAGATTTGTGAAAAACTGAATAGGGGTGAAATTAAGAAAGTTATATGCGTGTTTAATTTTTTTGGTTTTTCCATAACGTGACTGTTCTTTTTAGCTGGTAGTCAGCTTTTTATTTTGGTTTTGTACTTTACCTTATTATATTTAGTGCTGTTGATTATACATTATGTACTTATGAGGTTGGTTTTTTTTAAATTATATTTTAATAGTTTTAGAATTTTCCAAAGATCCAGGTATAAATCTATATGTATTCCCATTATTTTCACCATGGTTGGGGGTCAAAGTTTTTCATTTTATAGGGACCGCCACTCAATGAAAAAATACAACGCTTCAGGCCGGATTCGAACCGACACAGGCGGATCTATAGGCGATAGATCACAGAATGGTAAAACTGTGCCAAACCATTGAGCTACTGACGGCCAATATTAATGAGGATGGAATAACATGCATTTCAATTTTGAACATCTCATTTTTTTTTATTGCCCAAATCTTATATTTTGCATTAGTAATTTTCCTTTAAATTCTGCTAGAAGTAGCTGTTGTTTCCCCCGATGTATGATTATTGGTGTAACAAATTTAAATGCTGCTCTCACTACAAATTTCAGACAAACACAGCATAAACTAAAATAAGATACACAAACATCGGGAGAAACTATGTAAGCACCCAATAACTTGTTTTATAACCAACTTTACTAACTACCCACCAATGTGTTTAAATAAATATGTAGTAACATTCCATTTATTAAAACGGAAGGGCTATTTCGTAGTCCGTTTTTTTTCAAAATTTATCTAATTATTAAAGTATTGTATTTTTTAAAGTATTGTATATATTTTCGCAAGGATTTTTTTCATATAGTCCTTCATTTCTTTTTAAAGACAAAGTGAGTCTGTTTTAAATGAGTTGCACCGAAATAATGTTTTAATAACATAATGCCAAAGGCAGCCATTCTCGCAAATAGTGTAAAAGTATAGACCTAATTCATTGTTATTAGTACAATTTACTGAAACTATGGATAAAGTTATCACAAGGGCCAATAAAATTATTACTTCGCAGACTCTCTCTCTCTCTCTCTCTCTGACTTGCTAACCACAATAGCTGAGACGTAGAATAAACATTTTCTTTGGAAGCGAGGGTCCTTTGTCAACAGCAAGCTGAGAAGTCAGCACAACAAATATTCTCTTATATTTTTTGGTCTTTAGAAGACCGACGCCTGTGAAGGACAATCTATTCCAAGTCCAAAGTCGTCCATGTTGTTTCCGTCAATATCAGGCTATTTCTCTAGGCTAGAAGAAGTGTCTAGAAGTTACTTTCTTTTAGGGATGTCAAGGTATCAGTCAATTTGTTCTTTAAATGTGTTTATACATATTTTTTTATCGTGCCTTAGGTCAAAATGAATTTTTTCTAAATTTATTTATTGATATTTAGAACTGTACTTACATAAAAATACATCTAGTATATTTGATGTAAGATCATAATGGTATGATACAGGCATGTAGAGAAACTACCCATTATTAGCCCTCTAATAATATTTCTACATTATTAGGTTCCGAGGCCATCTTCTTTTCACGTGTCTCTGAGGATTGTCAGAGATGGAAGAGGAATCAAGATTAGAAGCTAGTGGTTTTGGGTGGTTAGGAAGTTTAATGAAAGGATTAATACCTGGTTCGGGCTAGATATATGGAACATTAAGGTCATTATGGATGATTTTATTTGTGACAGAGTAAGGGACATTAAGGATTTTACGAAGGGTTTTGGATTGTAAGGATTGGATACCAGATGAATTCGAAAGTTTAATGGATCCCCAAAGCTAAATTCGGTATGTCCAGATAGACCTTCTTATACTCATGTAGATCAGTATTTTATAATAGATTGCTTAGACCGTTTGTCTAGTAAGTGCTGTAACAGTCGTAGTCGAAATTCAGTTTCCTGTCTTTTCATTCTTGTGTGGGGATTCAAAGTTAGTCTAGGGTAGCTGATCTGTTAGGTCAAAATCAAAACACAATAACTTTATTTCTATGATTAAGTCTTGGACGCTTTGGGGATTCTACTTCTCACTTCAGCATCGTATCTATAACAGTATTATAGGTTAAGTCAGCGCTTAATATAACGTAGGTCAATACGTAGCATTCTATATGTCAGAACTTATGACCTACACTACTATTTTCAGGTATATTCTATTCAAAAGAGAGAGTGGAAACGGAATATACCCGATACGTTTTACATAAATATATATATCTATTTTTTTATTTCGATATAAAGACAAAATAATATTTTAAAAAACAGACTTTTTTTACTTATTAATGAATTATGATACTTTGGTAACTAATAACTAAGAAACTTCCTTGCACAGTTAGTTTGGGAATACACTCAGACCAAAAAGTTATATTTAAGTCCTATCGGTGAATCATAGCCGTAAACTATAAAAACAAAATATGACACCAAATTACCATCTTCTCCTCGATTGTAGATAGATAAATACTCAAGTTGAACGCTGACTCTACCGCAGTTGTGTGGTGATATGAAGCTAGAAAGAGGAGGTGGTTCCTATCGCTGGGAGTTGTAGTCCCATAATGGAAGCGGAACAATACACACTCATCGGTCCCCTTTCGGAAAAGGACAAGTGTCTTCTTATGCCTTCCAAAGGAGGGAGCAGTTAGAGTTTGCAGTCATTATCGGGGATGCCAGAGTATTTATTTCATAAAAACCGATTGTTTAAAATAAAAATAACAAGTATTTTTTTCTCTTTAATATTCATTACAGTGTTATATTTTGTACTAACAGCATACAACATTTGTTTCCTTCATCGATTTTCCTCATTGCTTTATAAAAACAGTCAAATATATATTTTCTAGAGAACTACTTTCGATATTTAATAAACTTTTATTAGGCAAACAGTTCCTTCGTCTGTAACTTCTTTTAGTCTTTTGCGTGTATTGCTAGTTAATATTTATTCTGTTTTTATTTTGTATTTTTGAAACCTGATATTTTATATTATTATTAATTCCATGTTACTAAAAATTCTCCTCTTCATTTAGTTTTTTATGTGCAGAATTGAAAATGTGGTTTGGACCATATTGTGTATGGTAAATCCTAAAAATCGATTCTTTATAGAACTCACGGAAATCAATATCCAGGATGGAGTTGAATAAAGAATATTTTTAACACTTGCATATTTAAGATATTTTCCTAAAACGTTAGTTATTGGCGTTGGTATTTGGAGGGGGTAAATAGTCCGGGAAGTGGGACTCCTGGTATTTTTTTCCTAACCCACCACAAACTAACCAAGGTGGGAATGTCAAGATTCATTTTTCAGGGAACACCGAAATATAAAAAATAACTGCCTCATGAGGAATTCGAACCTTGTAAAACAGAAAACGACCCTGCGTCTTTCTGTCGGTATAAGTATGATCCTTCACCTAACAAAATTATTTGAAAAAATCATCTTCAATTATGTCAATAATTTCTGTATACAGAATGATGTGATACTACATGAGCAAGCTCATTTTTAAATACACTTATCTACACCTATTTTTTTTAATGAGACTGCAGATCGGGGTGAATCGGAACAACGCTAGAGTTAAAAAGATTGAACATTGAAATAATTGTTAACATAAAACGAAGAGTATTATCTTCAAAATTATTATCATCCTTTAAAAAGGCAAGAAGAAACTTTTAATCAACATTCAGCTGAATGGATTCTCGAAAAAAACTTAAGAGAACCTGACATATCTGGGTATAACTTTAGATCAACATATTACCACGTTTTAATCAAGAACTAATGTCGGTGTGAGCTAAAGCAACCAGGTTCCATCACTTATTTGTCTCTGAAATACGTTATTTATACATGCATACTTAAATCGGCACAGCTTTAAGAAAATTGTATCAAGTTCGATTTTGTGATTTTTCATACCTGTAAATTTATGCCGAGGGTTAGATTTACATATGATAATTATTTAAATTTAAGTTATAATTATTTAAAGTTAAAAAAAAGAAATTGACTCTATAAATTTTTTTTTATAAAAATAAAATTTTACACGATACATTAAATTCTATCGTCATATGATTGATGCAGAAAATACACTATCTACGCCACTGTACATAATTCAGCTTACATTGGAATCAGGTAAAAGTATATTTCTCCTCCTCAATTGGAACGAGTCCTGATGAATCGCATACAAATATATCCTTTGTAATGGGTACAGCAGTCGCAGGGATGAACGCACCATCAATAGATCAATGGTTGTGCTGAGGTTGTTAACGAGGTGGAGGGTGTCACTAACGAGTTTCAGAGCAGAGTTATTGCATCCGCCATTTAACTTGTCTCTTTATCGTCTGTTCTATAATTTATCATCAAAGGCATTGCAGCCATACGAGTGATAAAATAATAGACCTGTATTTTGCTTAAAATAA
>NW_027110798.1:86347-109760 GCF_000696795.3 Halyomorpha halys | reverse complement strand
TATATATAATAGTAGATACAATATATGTCATTTATATTCTAAGCAGTAGAATGTTAAACTCTTCCCTGTAAGAAAAATACCCACGAAGTTGTAGATTTCTTTTTACTGCTATTTTGAAAATCAAGAGCTTTATATTACATTTTTACTTTCACTTACCTATAGAGATGTAATTTAATCGTTAGAAATTTTTAATTCGAGTTTGTTACAATAAGACATTACAAGTTTTGAGGTCCTTTCATTCCATGTAAGTCTTGAAAAAAGGTCTGTCTATTAGTGACGAGTCTATCCCGAACAAGTAAAGCCATGCGAAAATAAAATTACATATTTAGAAAATTTTGTATACCTGGAACGTTACAGCAATATATTAAAACTAGACCAACCATAAGTGCTACTTATATAATAAATTTAACAAATTTTTTTTCGATTATCTCAAATATTTACAGCAATTCTGATTAATGATTAATTATAAAAATTTTGATAAAACTAGAATTTTTTCTTAATTATTCGTAATTTTTCTTTTATAGCAAATAAAACAAGGCTTAAATGCAAAATTTAAAAAAAAAATCTTACCCTAATCTACCTTTAATTTTGTTTTTTTAGCAAACTTTAACCATTTTGTAGTTTTAGGACTGGAAAACCGAAAACGGATGAGCCTGTCTCTTCTTATCCGATCTCTCCCATATGTACACAAAGTTGTTAAATTTTGTTATACTGTTGTTTTCTTGTCAGGGACAAAGTTATTATTCGTTTTAACTGCTCCGTAAGTCCTGAAAATAACTTTTTAATGGTTAAATAAAACTTTTTGAAATATTTTACTGAATAATGATCTATCTTGTATTTTTCAAGTCTATCGTACGAATTTTAAAAATAATAAAGTTTTTTTAAAGAGAATTTTAAAAATTAACGATTTTTTTTTCTTTAAGTTTGTTATTTATTATAGACGCTCTCAAAGGAAAAAATAATAAAAAACGAATTGAAAATTCATCCGAAAACTTAAATATTTTTCTAACCTCATTGAGTTTCCTGAAAGTGAAAAATGCACTTTACATTCATATAAGATGCTAAATACTATAAAATTTTCAATTAAAAATTTATAATATGAAAAGAATTCACCACTCTACGAGTTTCAAACGAAATCATGCACACCGACCAACGCCTTCCGACAACAACGAACCACATTACAAACTGTTACATGGATATATCAATAAATTTATGAGATAGTTTGCAACAAATCACATCCTTCGGCGGAAGCTGAAGAGAAGTTGGATGTGGGATCTCCTAGTCTGATAAAATAATTTACTTGAACGTAACGAGGACGCACAGCTAAGTGCTGTCTCCCTGATGCCAACGCATGGCATACCTAAATAGTAAAGCTCGTTTGTTGTTTGTAATTATTACGTACATGAATACAAATAATTATAATTATTATAAATAAAAAATTTTGAAGATAAAAAAAAGTTTCTTGAACGATTTTGTATTTACATTCAACGTATCCCATTGTTGACTGTTGAGAATAACATACCATGTGATACCAATGATAACTCATATCCCCCAAATTTATGAAGATGAGCCCTTTTAATATACTTTGATTCAAATAAAAGATGCGGAGGGTTGTTACTCAATAGATACTTAGTAACGGTGTTTAAAAACCAAATCCGAAATACACTCATACCCGCCTTAATAGTATATGCCTAAAAGGGAAATTCAGAGAATTGTTAAGAATAAAATTCCTATAAACAATAGTAGGTAATAATTAGCTGTTCATTTACAAACTATAGTAAAAATAAAATTTCACTTTTAAACCAATAATAATGATGGAAAAACCTGCCAGGACTTAGGGATATGTATAATTGTGAGGAATAGCTAAAAACTCAAAACTAAAAACATCAAAATCTTAACGTCAGGAGGATGCACCACTGGGTGCTATCTTCTCCTTCATGCCAGCTCATGTCATGTCTCATTTGCTGGCTGTAAAGTCCATTTACAGGTGCAAATAAAAAATGTGAAAAAAAGTATTTCGAACAATAGTAGATGGCAGTGGCAAAAAAACGTGACGTAAATAATAATTCTGGAGTTCTGGATATAGTCATATTCTCCACTCTAGTTCTGAACGTCATCACTCATCTTCAACTGGCTTTTAATACTAGTAACGCGGTTGAGAGAAAAGCGCCGGGATCTTTTGGAGTCCTCCTTTTCCCTTACAAGTGGAAGACAAAAGCTTGGTTTTGAGTTCCTCAGGCGGGATGTAGGTAAATAGGAATGAATTTGTTTATGATATTATTTTACTTTAGGGAGCGTTGTGGCCACAGGGTAAAGTGTGTGGCTACTAACTCTGAGGAGCTCAGTTCGAATCCGGCTGGGCAGAAAATTGTTTTCTGTTAAACTGTAGCCGAGAGTCAAATCCTGTGGGTTCTGCGGTCCATCCAGCCTCATAAAATATATCCCTTAATTGGGTAAAAATCTGGCAGTCGAGCGTGATTCTGACCAAATCACCTCCTTGCACAACCGCTGGTCTAGTAATAATACATTATTCTTAACAAAATAATGAATCCCTGACCCTTCATTGGTTGTAGCGGTACAGATTGAAAATTAAAATTAAATTTTTATTTAGGTTTGAATTATTATTTTATCTAGCTATTATTTAATTTATTTTTCTGTATATAAGGTATGAAAGTGTACTCTAATCCCTATTATCATTGTCTGTAAAAACACTACAGAAAGTAATATTAGACAGTAAAATTATTGACTGGTGTGGATTGATTTTTTTTTTCAAAACGCATTATTAAAAGAGATTGAACTTGAAAAATATCCATAAAACTATTACAAGAATGAGGTTAAATATTATTTTTAGATTTCAACCAATGTAAGCAAATCGGAGTAACGAATTATTACTATTGAGTACTAGAATGCTCTAAAAAAGAAATTCATCATTCTTTACTGAGAGGAAAATTATAATTGTATAACTTCATCCAGGAATTCTCGAATATCTGTATCAGTCACGTTACCTTTGACTGTTATATTAAATAAGAAGGAAAAGATAAAATACGTCTATATTGGTGTTTTTCAAGGCTCTTCAAGTAAGAATTTAATAAAGGTTCGTTTTCCCCTCCAAGCGTCCATTGCTACCTGCCAATAATTTTGGATTATTGGATTTATGAGGCGAGCACTGACCTTACCATTTTAATTAGAGCTCCCATCGCTCAAAGATACCTTCCCAAGGAAGACAGATCGAAAATTACTTGTAATTTATTTCGAAAAATTCACCGACAAAATTAATTAAATTAAATTATATCAATTATTACTAATCGTAGCTAATCCCATTTCAGAAATCTAATAATATATTAATCCAGACAATCTGTTGGAAACGCAGGAAAAAAATATAAAATTACTAATCCCAATCAACATATTTTAATAAAATATTCACAATTACTGCTTCTCTTTGGAAGCCTGATATTTTTTAAACTATTTTTCTTGTAATACAGGACATATTTAACTAAATATTCTCTGCTATAATAATAATATTCTTTATTTATTCTAGGAAATGTCCCAAAAGAAAAAGTAAAAATAATATGAAAACTATTGAAAAGGGGCTGTAGTGGCTTAAAGTAAAATATAGATATTAAAAAAAAACAAAATAAAATGAAAAAAAAAACAAAAAACTGTACCGCTACTAAAAATTATGGGTTGAGCACTTGTTAAGGAAGTACTGAACGATGGCTGTGCTAGGAAATGCTTTGTTCATGATTACGCTCAAATGCCAATTTCCTCTTCCCCCACCCCTAATTATGGGTAACCACTTGGTATAGGCTATGAGTTTGCCCAAGGAGCGCTGCCGAACCAGCAGGGTTGTCTCACGGCTACAATAACAGAATAAATAGTTATCTGTCCCAACCAGATTCGTAGGTAGGCTTGGAAACTTAACTTACTCACTGACCTACCCCGCTACCAAATGAACTAATAAACCATTATACAAAATTACAATCTTTTCAAAATAAAGTCCTAAGAATCGCAAATAATGCTAAAGAAATAGCCAATTGCATCTCGAATTACTAATGGAGTCAATAGAGGATTATATCAAAAAACGGTTCATGAAGTTCCACTCCCAGTTGCCGACAGTTAAAGGAGCAGTGACCTACAACCTGGGAAACCCAACCTCAACCCGAAGACTGAAGCCCAGACTGCTGCAGGACATTCTTTTATAAATTTTAAATAAATATATAATTAATTCATAGTCACACTACCTCTATTTACTTATTATTATTAGTCATTTTATTTATTCATTATTTATTTTATTTTATTTATTTCTTATTATTATTTTTATTTCTCTCCTTTCTTCTCTCTTCCCTTTTTCAAATTAACTTGTTTCTTTTTACTATTAGAAGACAATTGTTTGTTTTATTTAAGTGTACCAATATCATTATTTTCTGTTATTAATTTTACTGGAAGATTATTGATTGACCGTGTGTATAGATGAATGGAATATGGTCCGGGTGCGGTCAAAAAAATTTTACTTTCCTTTTTAATTTTACTTTCCTCTTTTATTAAGAAGCATTATTCTTATCTATTTATATTATTATTTTTTTTTTCTTTCAGTAAGAATATTTTATATAGTTAGGGATGTCATTTGTATGACTATACCCCCTCATAATCAACTGTTAAAAAAAAATATATATAATATAAGTTATATCAACCGTGTAAGTCCCACCAGGCCAATCTGTTATAAAAATAAAAAATAAAAATTAAAAAAAACAAACAATAGTTTTTGTATTTACAACTAAATAAATTAATAATCGACTAATTAATTTTCACTCCTCCGTTAAAATTCACGGAGTCCTCTTTGATTATTACGTTATTCGAAATAAGAACATTTCTCACATCAGGTGAAAATCTATAGCTGTTCTTTAAACAATTCCGGAAATTCCTTAGTTCCATTCTTCCAAATTCTCTCCCTCCTATCCCCCCCTCCCTACTTCGACTTAGTTCCCGAGGGCTGTGTATTGGGCTAGAGACGAGACGGAAGAATTGTGAATTGGTTCATAAGATTTATCTTGGGGTTCCCAGGTGCTCTTATGTCTCTTATTGGTATACCAAGTTGAAATAGTCTTACGTTATTCTACAAACCAACGGCAATAATTCCAAGGTGTATTTTCTTTTTCCAAATACTTAGAACCAGAAAATACTACCATCTTACCATAACCAATTATAATAATCAATTAAATACAAGATCTCAACAAGTTGATTTGTATGTACTCGAGTTGAACCTTCAGCAAATCTTTCAACATTCCTTCTTTTCCTCATACGGAATTTTACTCATACGCTTTACCTTTATTCTCCACCGCCCATTCCTATATGGTGGGCCAGATAATCTCACTAATTTATAACGAAACAAATCAAATCAAAGTATTGTTAACGTTTATAAGAATAATGAAGTTGTGAGATATAGGTAAAAATAAATGGTCAAATTTTGATGATGAGTAAAATACAGCTGAATTTTGTTCGTATTTTAAACATATTTAAATAGGAAATTAAAATAAATAAAAATATTAAAATTATTTCAGATTTTATATGTGTGTAGATTCTATAGATGTGGGGAATATCTTTTGATAAGGTAGGCATGGATAGATCAGCGAATGAATTTAGTAGATGATAATAAGAAATAATTATAGATATGTTATTATAAGTATCGTGTTCCAGCGAAAACATTTTTTTTTTTACAGATGACCAACCTATTCAAATCATGGTAGGAATTCGAGTTTTTCATTTTGTGGGTCCGCCATTTAATGAAGAAAGGCAACGGCCCCAGACCGGATTCAAACCGGCGCCACCCGCAGTTCTTTTGTCATTTGTTTCGAATTCCTAACAAACATATCACACTTCTTTGGAACACATCCATTTCAAAGTAAAATATTTTTTAAAAATATGTATCACTATTTAAGCAAATTAACGATACATAAATTTCATTCAATAAATAAATAAATTTAATTTTAAATTTCTTATGTGGTATCTAGAATTTATGAACAATAAACGTTTTTGAATGTCCTTTTATCTGTATGAAATCCAGTCAGTCATCACTATAATGATTGAAACTTTTCTTTTCAAACTAGGTTCATGTATTATATATGAAAAAAATGACACTGTTTCCCTTCCACCGGTCTTTGTCTTTAGTTACGCCACTTTACATCTTTAATAATTCCTGTCGGATATGAGGTCTTGCTATTTGTTTAGAACCTTATGTTAATGATGTTTGCCCAGCAATTCCTTTGCCGGCTTATATCATCATATATACTTAATTTCTCCGCTTGCGTTGTGACAGAGGGAACCCAATGAAATATTTTATCATATTTATTCATAACGCGTTCTCCCTTGTTACATTTATTTAATTTATTAATCAGAAAAAGCTTATCAAATTCATGAATAGGTTGGAACGTTTAAGAATCTAGTTTCAACATTGATCCGTTTGGAATGGAGCCATGCATTAGGAGTAAACAGTTTTAGGTTTCATTACATTCTAATATGAGACTTAATTTTAACGTACTGTCTAATTATGGTGCTTACCTTGTGTCGAAGTGTCTTCAGTGGTGTCGGTTTTAGTTTAGGCATGAAAGCCTTAAATTAATTAATTGTATTTGTAAGAACTAGGAGTATTAGGAGTTGAGTTGAAGTGTGAGTAATAATTTAATATTTTTCATAAAATAATGGAATCTGTTTCGCTTGAATCGATTTTTATGGAAATCCGATATAATAACAAGGAAACCAAGATAATTCTAGGGAATACTTTATTATCTTGGTTTCTCAATGCACTCATTATTAGAAAACATGACATCATCTAATACGTAAAAAACAAGGCTAAGAAGCTTGAAAATTCAAACATTCTGTTAAAACAAAGATTAAATTATTTAGAGAAGAAATGCAGGAAAAATAATATAGTAATTTTCATTCTTACTGAAAAAGAAGACGTCACATCAGAAAAAACTCAATCAACAATTGTTACAGGCTAGGGAAAAAAATAAATGATAAGTCCAGACGTATAATAGTATCTTTCACAAGCTACTTAGAAAAACTAATGATAATGGGAATATTTATGAAAAAAGGGAATATTTAGGGATAACCAATTTTTCATAAAATATGGTCAAACACTTGAGGAAAGAGCCGAAGGGTAGCCTATTTATTCTTATATTAATAGATTGGGAAGTTTTGACAGGACCGTTACATACAAAAACAAGTTCTTCAAGATGAACCATAAAAAATATCATATTTCTGAGATCGTGAGGGAGAGCTATTACCAAATCCACCATTAATCTAAACAACTAAACGTAAAAAAGTAAATGAAAAATTAGAACAGTATCGATTTCGTGACAGAACATCTTCACTTCCGAATTAACAATACAGCCAACACACAAATTGTACTAAATTATTTCAAGGCGGAATTCGAAAGGTTATATAAGGACGACAATAGTTATACAAATAAATTAATGAACGATGAAATTATGAAAAAAATCTTCGGCTTTTTCAGTCTCCGATAAATACTGAAAATACTACTACTAACAATGAGCCGTGGACGACAACATATGACCTTACTGACAAAGCCAATGTCAAGGACCAAAACAATGAGATATCCTCTTGAAGCTACCAGCATTATTATTATAGAAAAGCCATCGCCACCACTTCAAGCTCAACCATCGGAGTCTACCATCATCAACATAAACAGCCAGCTGCCGTAGTCAACCATTGAGCTAAGTTAGTAAACATTATTCATTGTAATATTAATGGATTAAAAAATATCGGTGATATAGCTAAACTATACAGTTCAAATCAGTTAGTTTGTTTAACAGAAACACATGTTTTTAACTTTATATCTAAGGCCTGTATTCCATTCGCTACCTCTAATTGTGCAATTATTGAAGCACCTGCCGTCAAAGAACGATGTTTTGGACGGGGCAGTGGGGGACAGGCTCTTATATATGATTTATCAAGTTATAATATTATAGTTATAGAAAAATGTCTATATTGGATTTTTGTAAAGGTTAAGTGTAATAAGCATGTGTTTATATTAGGCATTTTTTATTTTAAGCCATCAATAGATCTAATATCTATTCTAACATTATTTGAAACCAATATTGAAATTGAATCATTGATAAATTTAGAAACTTTCCGTTTATAATAGTTGGGGGTGCTAATTGTCGTTTTTCTGATCTTAATCAGGGTGAGAACCCTTTATTCGAAAAAACTATTTAAATCATGAAAAGATTAATTGTATCCCAAAATCTCCAATCCCATATCACAGCCCTCGAAGATTGGTGTTGTAATTGGAGGATTAAGATAAATTCCAACAAATCCCATCAAATCACCTTTACCCTTCTTCGTAAACCTACTGACTGCCCTACAGTTTCATTTAATGATGTTACTCTTACCCCTTTCGAACAGATCTACAACCTTGGACTACATTTGGACAAGCGATTAACCTGGAATTCACACACCAGACTGAAAAGACAGGAATCTGCACGTCGATTTTGACTATTACAGCACTTACTAGACAAACGGTCCAAACTTCCAACACATTACAAAAGACTGATCTACATGACTGTAATAAGGATCCAATCTGGAAATATGGAGTTGAGCTTTGCGGCTCCACTAAACCTTCGAATTTCTCTCGTATTCAATCCTTACAATCCAATATCCTTCATAAAATCCTCAATGCTCCTTACTTTGTCACAAATAAAATCATCCATAAAGACCTTAATGTTTCCTATGTAACCGATCTAGCCCGAACCAGATATTACTCCTTCCATAATAAATTCTCTAGTCACTCAAACCCCTAGTTTCTAATCTTGCATCCTCTTCCATTCCTAACAATCCTTCGAGGCGCCTGAAAAGAAGATGGCCACGAGACCATCAAATGTACAATGTCATTAGAGTGCTACCAATGGGTAGTTTCTCTACACGCCTGTAACACTCCAGTTTAACTTAGATCAGATTTACTAAATGTATTATAATGTACAGTTGTAAATAGCAATAAATAAATATTAAAAAAAAATCATGAAAGGAAATGTTTAGATAAAATATGTAATCAAAAAGGAAAAAATATTTGTAGAATTTTTAGAATTAAATTCTTTGGGAGATCTGCTAGGGATGAGAGGGGAAATTTTACTTCTCAATCTCAATGGACGATGTTGCTAGGAATACGATTCCCATGATCTAAGATTTTGAAGTAACCCAAATTTATACTGCCTCAGATCATTCCCGACTCAGTTACTGTTGAATATTTGCGAAGATAGTTGTAATAACTTCTCATGCGCTAAAATAACTCAGGGTAGGAAGATGAACCTGTTATGGAATTCCCGTCTATCAATGAATAAACGTGAAAATATGACAAATTGCATCAGTTTTTCTCTTGAAGTACTTAATGTAAGCGAGTTAAATTATAGCCTGATTAGTAATATAATGCAAACCGCTAAAAATTTAATTTATCAAAGCTCAATCTTTACTGTAAAGCTGTGATTTGTAAAAAGTGATTTACTCCAATGGAGCAACGTAATTACATATTACGAAAACTGTAACTTAAAAATAGTTATTATAATATATATAGTTTTACCAATTGTATGTGATGAATAGACTTGATAATATTATATATTTTATACATAAGAATGATAACGCTTATACTTCGAATTGCTTAAAGAGATAGATACATGAAATTGATTAAGTAGTCCATTACTAACAAAGCAATTCAATTGTATTTCTAAAGCTTAGGTTGGCTTTAGATATCAATTGATAGTTAAAATCATATCGTTATGAAATTTTTAAATTCAATAATTTTTTTATTTAGAAACTTTAAAAATTTACAATTCCTAAAACTACAGTTATGATTTTGGCGTTCAAACGAATAGTATAGTAAATATTACATGAACAGAAAGCCTGTTGATATATTTAATTTAATTATAATTTTTTTGTTTAAATACATTTGGAACGTTTAGAATTCAATAATTTTTGATAATTGAAAATTTGCAATTGAATATCCAATATGTATTTATGATCCTTGTAAGTGTTGATTCATAGTACAAGTATAGAAACTAGTGTGGTAATTGCACTAATTGTTATTTTTTTCATAATAGGGAGGACTGTTAGTGATATTACAGGAGTTAAAAAACACTAAACTTTAAGTTACTATTGTACAAGTCAGTGTAATTTTATTAAGTTAAATCGACAAGACTAAAAGTATTAGTTTGTACTTTATTATGAAACAGGGCCCTGGTGGCAACGGTGCCACCTTTGATTAATAACAACCAGTGCAACAGACACATTTTTTAACCCTAGTTTTTAGTTTTAGTTATTGTGCCATCACAACCTTCAAGTGTGCCTCAACACCATGAACTATAATTCAGCCCATCTCATTACTAATTATGTCTCCTTAAAATATTGTTCTGCTACAGTAAAAGATTAGATCTTTATACTTTTATGTGTATATAATTATTCTTTTTTTGTAATTTTTGATTATAGGGGTTCTGAAAATAAAAACAAACTCAATTTAATACAGAAATATATTTCAAATGGGGCTTTGAAAAAAAAAAAAATATTTGTCAATAGAATTTACAAAGAAAATCACACATATTTTTCCAATAAATGATATTAAGCAAATGTTAGGTAAAAAATAAAGTTTTTAATAACACAAAATAATAATAAAACCCTTTGTAATTAAATTATCACCAAATATCAAACAATTAAGTTTGTATCTCGGAACATAACTAAATCTAATTATCTTTAGCAAATAGGCAATCTATAGCGTATTGTTCGTATTGTAACTACCAACAATACAAACAAGGATTGAACCTGCTAGAGAACATTACGATTCTCTATAGTAATAAGTAATAATTATTTTGTCAACTATGATTAGGGGTAATAAAAACTATGGTTAGGTGCTGTTTTATTCAATTCATTTTTAAGTTGTTTAAAGTTAAAAAATTAATTTTGCGTTATTTCCATTCGGCAAAGAGTTCTGTTTTTATCTAGACTGTACAAAGGCTACATTAAAATATAAATATTGGAGTATTTAAGGTACAATGCCTCTGAAGTTTATTTAATTAAATAAACACCTAACATTTTCATTCGGAGCTTCATATTCTTGGAACTACCTGCAACATGAAAAACCTTCGTAGTACATTATTTAAATAAGAGTAAATCTGACCCCAAATAGATTTCCTTACATTCAATGTTATATATAATTTTTCATAAACCAAAAGTTTTTCCTAATATTAAAAAATCAATATTTTGTTAATTTATATTAGCACAGAACTAGATTTAATTTGATTGCTGATAGAAATCAATATGCCTAATACTTCCTGAGGTACAGTATTTTATAAAATAAATGTTTTTTTTTAAACATTGATAAATCATCATTTTATGAATTTATTTTAGCTAATATTATTGAAACTTTGTTATACATTTATTAAATACATACAAAAACCTCTATTATTACATATATAAATTCAACTGTATTCAATTTGAGTGCTGATAAAAATCAATATGCCGAATAGTTCCTGAGATAAAGTATTTCATAAACCAATTTTTTTTCCAAACATTGGGATATCATAATTTTGTTAATTTATTTTATAAAATTTTAAGGGAACTTTGCATTACTTCTTAGTTTTTTCAACTATCTCCAATTTGAGCTCTAATAGACAACTGTACATCCCATAGTGTCTGAGAAATAGTTTCTCCAAAATTAATTCACTAGCTGAGGAGAAGATGGTTGGGGGTGCGGTCAATGAAACACAAATAAGTATGACTAATTTATTTAATGTGCCGACGTTTCGGCTAGAGTTTCTAGCCTTCTTCAGGGCTAAAAACAAAACAAGATAACAACCACAGTAAGTATAGAAAAATAAAAAATATAAAAGAAAGTATAAACAAAATAATTTTACACATACAATGAATAGTTTAACAAAATAGAATTAATAAAATTAAGTGATGAGAGAAGCGGGAAATAAAATGTAGACATAGGTAATTGAAAAAGCGGGTACAATAACTTACTTAAGGAAATGAAATAAAATTAAAGTTATATAATGCAAAGAAGTATGAACATATTAGTTATTATTAATTTAAAATTTAAATATGAAAAGAAAATGAAAATTGAGAGGAAGAAAATATATGTAACAATAATAGATGATAAAGAGGCAAATTATAAGTATAGTGTACAAAACTTATAACGCGGGCAAGGAAAATGGATAAAAGTGGAGAAAATAAGGAGAAAGAGTAAAATAAGATAAAAGTAAAATAAGGGGAAAGAGTAAAATAAAGAAAGGGGAAAGAAAACAAAAAAGAAGAATGAAAACCAACCTGTTCGCTGAAAGGTTGCGCGCCTAATGGTCGCAGCGCAAAAGTGGTCAAACTTAGAACTAAAAAAAGCCGTTACAGCAATGACTAAGTGTTATTTATAAAGAAAACGTTACGGGGGGGGGTGAAAATAAAAAATAGACAAATTTTTTAGAAGAAGAAAGCGTGTGAGATTTATATTTTTTATTTTTCTATACTTACTGTGGTTGTTATCTTGTTTTGTTTTTAGCCCTGAAGAAGGCTAGAAACTCTAGCCGAAACGTAGGCACATTAAATAAGTTAGTCATACTTATTTGTGTTTCATTGACCGCACCCCCAACCATCTTCTCCTCATTTATCATCCACGGTCAACTATCTCTCATAATTATAATTCACTAGCTGTTGATATTTTATTTCGTAAATAAATGTTGCTTTTTAAAAAGGTGTATCGCGGGGACTATTGAACGTAAGTATTTTAGAAAATTATGTCTGCTGTAAATGATATTGTGTTATGTTTTTTTAGTGCTGTTGGATAATTCGAATATATGGAGCTCCGAATGAAAAATTATTTTTTTTATGATATAAAGTCGTCATTTTTCAATCCTCCTATATGTGGACCTATATATGTGGCAGATTCATAATTTTTACTAAATAATTCAAAAATTGGGGTGAAATAGTAGTCCACCTCTCCTTTCTGAGCTTTTGGATTATAATACGAAATTAAAATTTCCTATTTATTTAAAAAAAAAATGACGATAAATTCTTGTGGGAGTGATTGAAAACGTTAGAACCAGTTACGAGATTAGCATTGGTCGAAGGCTTAACAGCGCTCCAGAACTTTGTATTTTATTGATAATCTAATAATTAATCGTTGTTGTTTGTTGAGTACGAAATGTGGAAATGACGCCACCCTTGTAGTTCAACATACTCTATACTTGAAGTTATGCATTACAGATACTGGTAGTTTAATTGTATGAATAACTGTAATGTCATATATTACTTTCAAGATAGGTGGTTTGTTAAGAATTTCGTTCAGTATCAGCTGGTAAGTCTCCTAGGTAAATATTAATTAAAAACGAAAAAAAAATTATTTATCTGTTCCACCTTTCTTGTTTTAATTTTAATTATCAATACCTATATGGAATATTTAGTATATATTTTTTTATTATATTATATTAATTTCACATAACTAAGGTACCATAAGTTCACATAACTAAGTCATGTTAAATGGGTTTAGTTGAGAAAATAAAGTTCTATGAAAATAAAAATACAAATTTAAGGCATATGCCTGGGATGTTACAATTACCTTTTCTTTGAATTATACCGGGAGTACCAGTTCATGAATAATACCAAATGAAAAAAATAATTTAAACTTTTTAATAATCTCTCGTAGTATCATAGAAATAGTTTTACAGTACTTAAATACAAAATATTAAAATGTGCTTCTCTTAAAGAGCCATAAAACTCACTCAATGCCGATTATTTTCGGGAATATTGCCGTATTATATGTGGATAAGATCTGTCTGATTAAAAATCACTTAAATTGTATCTAATTTATAAAAATTCGTCAGAACCATTTTTGGGAGATGGATAAAAAATTGTAAAATCTATTATTTCATTTGATATAGTTAATATTATAATATGAATTAGCGCTTCAGATAAGTCAAATTTTCAGAAAATGTTGCTATTATTTTGAAGGCTTAACACCAACCGTAGCTATTATAAGTTTCGTATTAATTTTATTTTTTGTGCTAGGTTGTTTAAACCCGGACCATTTAGCAAGACTTTTTCATGTTAACTTAAGGTCCCCTTGTACTAGTTTTTCCGTTAAACGCATAATTTTTTTTTATTAAATATGTTTATTGAAATTTACAACTGTACATTATAATACACTCAGTAAATATGATCTCAGGTATACTGGAGTGATACAGAAACTACCCAATGGTAGCACTATAATTAAACACATATAAGAATTTTTTCATGATCACAACATCTTCCCATAATAAATATTTTATATATCTGTAGATAGTTAAAAGTAAACAACAAACGTTACAGCTATTAATATTCTACTATTCTTATCGTCGTATAAATAGTCTGACAGAACTTAAATGCCAGATATTTAAAATTGATTCCTCTACTTTAATACATACAATCTAAAAATGCCGATAAGTTTCGGGAAGAATGTCGTATAATATGAGGATAAGGACTGTCTGATTAAAGATAACTTAAATATTATCAAATTTAATATAAATCGTCAGTCTTTGGGAAATTTTTTAAAAAGTTCAAATTATATGAATCCATTTGGTCTATTAGAAATCGTTACATAAAGTAGCATTTCAATTCCGAGAAAATATTGCTTATTACTTACCGTTAAAAAACTATTTTCAGTTTCGTATTAATTTTTTGTGCTAGGTGGTTCACACTGGAACCATTTAGCGTGACTCTGTTATGTTCACTCAACGTAATTCACGTTTTCCCGTTAAAAATGGATGGGAAATTTTTCATGATCACAATATTTCCCCATATTAAATATTTCATATAGATGTAGATAATTGTTTAATAATTAAACAAACGTTATAACTATCATCTTTAATATCCGACAATTCTTATTCTCACCTAGATTTCGAGACCTTAAATACCAAATATTTGCAAATAATCCCTCTAAACTACCCTAAAACTCACTATGTGAAATGCCAATTATTTTGTGGAGAATTAGACAATAAAAGGATCAATTTCACAATTGCGATAAGTACCTGTAAATTCCAAATTTAGTTCAGAAAAATTATTTAATTGATGCCAACAAATATAGAAAATTTAGCTAATAAATAACGATCCACACGACGCAATCAAATCTTAAGCGATGTTTTACTAGGAAACCTAAAATATGCACTTACACCTGCTACATCGACCATTAATGTATATATTATAATTTTTTTGTATAGTTGCGTTCATGTTTTTTTTCATTCATCAGACAAATCTCAAAAATATGGTTACTACCGAAAATTCATGACTTCGTGTTAAGGAGTGACTAATTCTTGACCACACCCATGCGGAGGGGCAGAGTCAGAGATGAGAGGGAAGAAGAAAGAGAAGGTTCATTGAAACCTTCAATAGCCACCATGTAATCATCAGCCAAGTAAAATTGTATAATTCTATATATTATTCCAGTCCAATCAATAGGAAAATCTTATTTATCAACAATACTAACCAATGTTGCTCACCCTTTTGGCTTAAATACTAAAATCAATTTTTTTTTGTTATTTATAATTCGAGAATAGAGATTTTCTTTCCTTTTTTCACCTTTCTTAATTTATTTCAAATGTTATTACAAATAGTGACCACATTATTAATACCAGCGATATCAATCACTTATAATTAATTCTGATAATATCCCTCAATATTGTATATCGCAATTAACCCAGAGAATATCTGAATTAAACAGCACTCAGGACTTCAATTAACGTCAATAATAGTTTCAATATTCAATCCAGATAGCGGTTAGTAAACTATTGAAATTCCAGCAAAACTATATTAATACTTGAAAATAGATACCGTATAACATCAAGGTTTATGAAACTAAACAAATATTATCTGAAAATGCTCAGTTAGACTCATAAGAAGAAAAAATTTGAAACTTTCTAACATCATCCGTAATTAGAATCTTAACTGTTAATAATGTGATAAATATTTCCTTACATTGATTATAGGAAAAGACAGCAGTCAACAAAGAAGAGAATAGAGTGTAAATAACTTCCTCTAAGCGGTAATCTTTCATTATAAAGTTTTAGGCATGGCAGAGATTAAGGAAGTTTCCCTCACACACATGCAGATTAGCCACATCAACGCTTTTCTCTGATAACTGGGGCGTAAATTTCATTTTAAAGTTCAACTTGTCAAAAACCTTCATAAATTAAGTATTTTGATTTTAGTGTTCTGGTATATAAGGGTATTAAATCATTATAGATGTATAGAATTTTTTCAAGCTGGAAATAGCTTATAATATCTACTGACATAGCCTAAATTCTACTGAGATTCCTAGCAAATAATAGCTAGGAAGTAGCTACTGAAAATATATAAACAGTTTGATTCATATATTAATCGATATTTATTCCCATTGTTGTTTAATTCGCATCTATATATAATTCCATCCAATAATGTGGTACCCAGTAAAATCCTGATAATCCACCAATTCTAAAACCCTCATTATCTCGATTTTACTTTTCTTTCTACTCTTCCTTTCCTCTTAAAGTACTGGCACTGGTGATATCAGGGGAGGTGGGCCTAATCGTCTTTACTTCATCAAGTTACTTCATCTTACTGCACACAGTGGGAGAATTAATCCTTATCGGTCGTAAGTCACCTCTCACGTGATAACAGTACAATTTTGAGCAATTTTTTTTTTCTTGTCACTCTAAAACAGAAAATGGACATGGATTAGTAAAATGCATTATATTAATACTACCTTTTTTTACCATAGGTATTTGAAGCTCGTAGTGAAATAATTATCTATGTATTGAGGTATTCCTTCTGAAACTTTTATTATAATATCTGGAGATGAGAGGCCTCCGTGAGATAATTAGATGTGAACAGATAAATAATTAAATAAAATAAAAGTAAAACTAATAATAATACTAAATATAATAATAATTAGAAGAAAAGAAAAGGGGGAGAGAAAAAAGGACTTGAGAAAGGGTAATGTTGACTGGGTTTCTGGGGCCCTTCCTACCCCTGCCAACTCGCAGGAAGGGGGGATGGGGTAAGTGAACGGAATAAAGGATTAAAGGAAACGGGATGGTTGTCAAAAAACAAAAAATGAGCTGTTCGTTGTGAATGAGTGCTAAGTTACGTCTGTCTAGTGAGGTTCCAAGATTTGTTTTTGTGGTCCGGTGGTGGATTTTCATTTTTGGGGCCTGGGGCTGATAAAATTTTAATTTTTTGATAAAATATATTAGAAAAATATTTGCCCACCTATCATTTAATGTACTAACTACAATAAATAATTATATGTATTTTTTTTATTAGAATCCTGGAGTAATAACTGACTAAATACCCCACCATCAAAAACCTGGAAATAACCTTTGATCAAACACTTTCCTGGAAAAACCAAACCATGTATCCAATATCTCCCGCCGTACCTTTTCAACTTTGAAACGTTTAAATTACCACCGGCACCTATTTCAATTTGAAACTCGTAGTCTCCTGGTCATTTCTCTAATATTTTCCCCACTTTGACTATTGCTGTACAGTATATGGGGGCGTCTCTGGGGATCTCGAGGCGAAATTAAAACGTTTGATTAATTTCTGTGTACGATATATCTTCGGGATCCTAAGGGACGCCTTTGTTTCCCGTTTTTCTCTGGTTTCCTTCATCTTCCAAGTTATCCAACCCCGCCATCCATCATACATCTACGAGCTACTTCAATTCAAATCCTCCATAGGTTCCCGTAATACCCGTCCACGGTCTTCAGATTTATACAAGGGCCCACCGAACCGTTGCTTTCGATAAATCGTTCATTATTCGAGCTTCATCCTTATGGAACTCCATCCCTTCCAACATCCGTCGCTCCAATACCCTCCCTACCTTTAAATCCCGCCTGTTCAATCATTATCTGAGCCTCAGTCTTATGAAACTCCATCCCTTCCAACATCCGTCGCTCCAATACCCTCCCTACCTTTAAATCCTGCCTGTCCATTCAGACCCCATAAAATTGTAAATTAATATAATTGTAAATATGTATGTAAACTATTATATAATTCTTAATTATTTTTACATCGTTTTCTTTTCTCTTTTTATATATTCATTTTTTTTTCAACTGATAGAAGTGAGAAAGTAATCTAAAATTTTTTTTTTATTATGACTGTTTATATTTTCTTTGTACTCCTCAGCCCTCATCTATTGATTATTATGTATTATTCTAAAGAGACTCGTTCCTGAATAAATAAAGTATTATTATTAAATCAGTTAGTGAATTAAAACAATCAATCAACTGTAGATCGAAAACAAACTTGTAAAGTGCTTTAGCCGACCTTCATTTACTATTTAATAGTCTATTTTGACTAGCCTATTGTAGAACAAATGAAATTCAATAGTTTTAGTTCCAATAACTGGCACCTTTCCAAATATTGACCCATATGTGGATAACAGCAAATTCCTTTATTTACTCAAATTGCATTGGTGAATAAATAGCTAATATTCGTTTAATTTTTAGAATTTGATGATCTACTATAATTATCAAAAAAAGTCAGTTGGATAAGAAAAAATGTAAATAAATTTTTATAATACACGTTGTAATTTCTTCTGTTTTTTATTTAAACTTCTTTGAATATTTCACCATTAATTATAAAATGTTGGTAAATGTTTTATTATTTCTTTAATTTAATGATATATTTAAAAGAAAATTGAAATTCCTATATATTTGTCATGGTAAATTATTTATTTGTTGGTTTCAATTTTTTATCACAATCTATATTTTTCCATCTGTATTTTTAATAAATAATTTAGGATATATTTTGATGAGTTCTATTTTCCTCGAATTCTAGTTATTCTACAAAAAAATCAATAATTATTATTTTTGGGTCAAATTGACCTAGTCTAACTATTTAGGTTACAATGTAGAGTCTTATCTTTGAAAATTTCCATCGGAAGGGAAACTTAATTGTATATTTGACACAAGTGGTGTCTGTACCGTGATAAATAGGTTTATATTTTCTTCTTCACCCATAAATACGCTAAGATGTCTTTTCATGAAATATTCTTGTATAACATAATTTCTTAACAATAGTGATACCTTTCAATTCATGTCTATACGTATTCGAGGAAATACAATTATTGGTAATATTTCCTAGAGACCGAGCTTTTCAATCTTTCCTTTGTAGCACAAAAGCTTTATCTTAGGCTGATAATAAATCTCTGAAACTAAATCGTGGCACGAAGATGTTAACGTACCGTTCCCCTCTTTATCTTATCGGTCTACATTTTTCGTTGTTCTTCACCACAGGAAAATTCCTTCCTACATCCAGCGATCTATAAAATTCAGAGTTACTCCTCAGTTGATATTTTTTTTTTAGAATTCCAGGTACAAAAGGTTGGCTTTACATTGAGGAACATGTTTCGTAAGGCTACACGCCTTTTTTTTATTTAAGGACTTAAAACATCCATTCTCATAAAGGAATTAATATTTTCAATTAAAAAAAAAATTCAATATTGATTAATTAATTTAGTTTTAAATTTAAAAATGTATGTTCTTAATTTGAAAAAAAGGGTCAAGTCACCAACTTTAAGCTTAGAAATTATTCTACATTGTGGTTAATTAGCCCAACTATATTATAAAATGTTTTAATTTTCATTATTTTCCCTCAACGTCAAAGGCAATATGCTATTAAGTCATTTTTCCTCTCGGCCCTTAATACAAGGTTGCTTGTATATTCTTTAGGCCTATGGCATCTTAAAATATTTATGCAAATATAAGTAATTATAAAATGTCACCTGTGGTGGATAGAGGGTTTGTTAGTCTGAGATGCCTATCCGATGGAGGTATTTTTGAAGATCATAGCCTGTCACTAGGCGGAAAAAAAGCCACCCATTCAGCTACGCTAAGATTACTGAGAATTGGTTCATCCTTATGCAAAATGTTCTCTCAGTTCTTTTCTTAAAGGAGGAAAATGTATGAATAAAATATAGCAAAAGGATTAATATAGTATAATCCTCAATCAAATTAATATAACTAAATTTTAATATTTATAACTATTTCATTTTAACGTATATTTTTAAACATTTAAAAATAACTGAAAGTTACTCTATCATTCTATTTTTTTGTCGGCGAATTTCCAAGCTTAACTCGACAGGTAGTATTCATTCGCGCCATTTTCGAATAGTTCATTCGTCATGCCTACCTTTATTATAGCTTTCAAAAGTTCTATTGTGTTCACCCTGTCATATGCTTGTTTGAAGTCTACAAATAGCATATGCATGTCTATGTTGAACTCGCAACACTTTTCCACTGCCCACGTCAAGAAGATCTGGTAAACTATTGATTTGCTTAATAAGATCTATCAATTCAGGTGTGTAAGTTATTTTTAAGGATTTTTCAATATAATACTATATATTTATTTATTTTTCTATTACAAAAAAACCTTTATGTTATGATTTCATTCCTTAAAAAAATGTATTATAAATGTTTCATATATTTCACAGTATATATTATTGTGCTTGCGATTCGTAATGAAAACATAACTACCTGATCTTTAAGATTCGTCGCTTGAGCACATCGTTTATATTTTATTATTGTTTTTTAGGAATATACTTCGCCACTTCCTCCCATCAAAATGTTAACTTAAGGTTGTAACTATTCTTAACTAGTATGAGTTACATTTTAATGATTATATCTCATAAGTATACAGTTCGTTTTTATTTGATTGTTCTGTAAATATTATCGAACTTTAGTAATGATAAAACTTAATATTTATAGATACATTAAGAATAATTACAGGTTTTAGAAACAAAAAATAATGGCTTCTAAGTAATAATTTATACTTCATTACTCTTGTAAGACAAATGGTATCCTTACATCATTAGTCTTCTTTCACTGGCTCTGGACATTGTCTTATTACACAATAACCAAAAATTAACTCTTGGTTGCATTATTCAAGAAACTTTTAACAAACCAAACCAGTGTGAGTTGCGTTTACGAGATAAAAATGATTCAATTAGAAAAATATATTTCGTAAAACTATGGAATAGATTATTAAAATTATACTAAACCTGATTAAATATTTATTTAAATTCATTGTTATATCACAATTATTGCTGTATGGTTTTAACATTAACTATGTTCTGTATTAACTGATGTTTTATATTTTTCATCCCATCCCAGATTATGATGGTAGTATTATTGATATTTCAATGTAACTAGATTTAAGTTCGGAGTTAGATTTATTCGTTTTGAAGGGAGCCCAGAGGTTGAAAAGCAGACTAAATGAGAATGTGTAATATTTTTTTGTCTTTCTTCCGCTTATCTCTTCTTTTTTTGTTTTATGTTCTCTCTTAAATAGTTTGTATATGTTATCTTTATGTAATTTTGTAATTTCACGTATCTAATGCTAATGTGACAATATGTGCACATACTATACTTTTTATATGGTGTGGTCTCTATTCATTTAAAATATATGCCTTCTCTGTTAGGCTTATTACAGACGTGGAGTAAAAACAAACAAAAAAACATTCTTGTAACGTATCGCCCTTTTACCTTCGCCCATTTCCAATCTTTCGTTTCAGAAATACTACTTTACAGAAGTATTAGTTATCCGGGTAAGTTATTTGTTCTTTTTTTTTGGGGGGGGGGGTGGCTTTTCGTCTTCGTTTTAAACTCCAGAGGTGCCAATGGATTGTCAAGTTATTTTTTTCACTTATCCATCATTCGTTATTCTCAACAAAGTTCACAATGGCCTAAGATTAGTGAATGATGGATTACTGAGGTCAGTCGACTTTGTAACTTGTTTATTTTTCTTTAATATATTTTCCGTACTTTGCCATATCAAACTCACAATTTACTGCTGAATACTAACTGATCAAAACCTGTCGTTCCTTCTGTTGTGTAATCCTAACACGGCTCAACAACATAATTAAACGAATATAGGCTTATAAATTCCTTAAAACCATCATCTTCTAAGTAGCTGATTTTTATTTAACAACTTTGAGCAGTAACGAGAAGAAAAAACGATATGAGCCAGAGAGATTAGGTGGAATAAGTTGCTGCTATAATTTATAACATTAGAATAAAAAATTTTCGGCGCCGGCATAAGAAACTAATTATTATTCCAGAAAGGGCGGTTTGGTTCCTGCTTAATCCAGACTCTGCTTTATCCTGCTTTAGTTGAAGCTGTTAATTTCTTCTATATTTTATGCAGAATGTTGAGTTACTTTCACAAGATATGAAATCATCACTGATAGTCATTGGCTCTTCTGCATTAATTGATTCTATATAAGTAATAATGAACCTACCAACATTTTTGGGACATTATAGATTATTAGAAGTCCTGTTTTTATATGATTATATATTCTATATTCAATGTTTCACTGTTGCTAAATTTAGGGTTGTACATATATTAATTGAACACAAATACTGGATTAATAATTTGATTAATTGTTTATAACATTTATTTAGTTAATAGCGGTAAATAACAATATTATTAAACTCTATGGTAATAATGTATAATAAAAATCGGTAAATTTAATATTTAACAACTCTACTATACTTTACCAACTAATTTCCATAAATCTATAATACAAATATATATTATTTGTATAATAATAAATATTGGTCTAATAAGGATCAGGCAGTTTAATTCTATTACAATTATTGTATTATTTTAAATGTTCTGTGTACAGTTTCTAAGTTATAATAACAAATTAAAAAAAATTAAAAGAAGAATTGTCTAAATTTTACATTTTTTTTTTATTTTCCTGGGATTTTTATCACCATCCAAATAGCATATTAAAAAAAAAAAAAAGTTACAGGCGACAACGCTAAAAATGAATATGATTTATGGTGTAATAAAAAAAAAAAATAAATTGGAGGAGGACTATATTGGTAGAGAATACCATTCTTAGAAGCTCTGACGAAACCCTGCAAAGTGGGGCAACAGTTTGGTTAACAATAAATAGTTTTTGTTAATATTTTAAAACCTTTATTGACTGCCCCCCGGACTATCTTCCACCAAACTATTTCATAAGGTTAACTATCTTCTTCCAATAAAAAATAATCAATCTTTGGTCTAATTTTATTTGAAACCTGGTTTTAAAATGTTTTGTAAATATATAATCATTGGAATAGTATCCAATGATTATATATTTACAAAAAATAATTTTTAAAAAATATTTTTCATAAAGTGAAAATTCAAAATGGAATACAATTATCATGAAAAATGTGGGCTACGTGCCAGAAATGTTTCATTTTGTTGTTGTTTTTATATTGGAGAAATCGGAGATTCCGGTAGTTTTAAACCTTGCAACGACGGCGGGGAAAATTAAAAAAAAAACAGCATTTAAATAGGTCCATTATTTCAAATTTTCGGTATGGGCAATAACATAAATTCGAATGATGATGGT